>NC_037677.1:38212270-38249373 GCF_003255815.1 Theropithecus gelada
GTAATGAAGATGTATAATAAAAATGGATCATAAAATCCCTTCACTACCTTTTTGCCGTTAAAATGTACAATTACAGTCTGTTTATTCAAAGCAACAGGGTACATGGAAACAGCTCAGTCTTTTTCTGAAGTAGGTTCCCCCAATCACTTGAACACAGAACGACTCTAGAGACATCAGTGATACATTTTTCAAAATCCATATGAAAATAACACATCAAGATCATCTTCAGTTTCTAATAATGTCACTGAATCCTCTCCACCCCCATACTCTTTTTCTCCAATGCGTATGTTGTTCACATATCATCTTCTGTATGTATTGGTTAGTTTATATTACTACCAGGTATTTTTTCTTATATGCCATGCATCGTGGCAATAGGACACTAGACAGAGAGAAAAAATAATCCAGATAATTTTGGGTTAGGACGGGAGAAAAACAATAGGAACAACTTCACAGAAATAACATTGAGTGAAAAAACTAGATATAAAAAATAAAGCGTGTTTTTCATTTACAGAAAATTCAGAAACTGGCCGGACGTGGTGGTTCACACCTGTAGTCCTAGCACTTTGGGAGGCCGAGATGGGTGGATCACTTGAGGTCAGGAGTTCATAACCTGCCTGGTCAACATGGTAAAAACCCCATCTCTACTAAAAATACAAAAAATTAGCGGGGCATGGTGGCAGGTGCCTGTAATCCCAACTACTCAGAAGGCTGATGCAGGAAAATTGCCTGAACCCAGGAGGCAGAGGTTGCAGTGAATCGAGATCGTGTCACTGCACTCCAGCTTGGGCGACAGAGCAAGACGCTGTCTCAAAAAAGAAAAAAAGTTCAGAAACTGACAAAACCAATCTATGGTGATAAGAGGATACAAGATTGGTTAGATTTATGATGGAATGTTCATTAAGAGGGCACAAAGGAAGCCTTACTTTTACTTTAAAGAACCATATTATCTGCATATTATAACTTTGATTCTTCTTATTAGTTTCATAATGTTTTACATATGTTATTATTCTACAAAAAAATTAAATACTATGGGGAGAAATAAGTATTTTTTGCCTTCTACCTAATTTTTAAAAGAATATCCTGGTTTATAATTTATCTTGTATAAAAAGAAACATGCATGATTTTGTTTGCAAAAAGCAAATTAAGAAAAAACAAGGAAGGGTGCAAAGTGTGAATGTATTATTTAGTTTAGAAGAAACTATTTGATCAATTTAAAGTTAAAGCAATTTGCTAATATTCCCATTATAATTTCAAGTGGAAAAGCATTTTAAATCTGCCAGATGTAATTGCCATTCCTGGAAGCCCACTTATTTATTTGGGTCTGGGGAAGTTTTTGGACTTTAGTAGAATTCTACAAGTAATTAAGATGTGTGGAGGGATGCAAAAATGGGGTTTTCATTGGAGGGTCTGAACGTATTCTCCACCTAGGAATCAGGGTTATTTTCAATCAAATTCATATAATAGTGTTTCACAATTTTGAAATTTACCACAATTTTCAACACATTCTGTGCTATTTTCTTCTTTTTCATCCCAACACTGCCCTTTGATTTGACAAAGTGATGTTGGCACCTGACACTATTCCTTAACTTTATTAAGTGAGTATAATTAAAAGTTATTTGCGTTCAATTATTTGCTTATCTGCTTCTTTGATTGTGCTTTCTCTTTTCATCAATACCAATTTTGGCTTCATTTAATCAAACTGGTGAAATAATTAGATAGATAAGAATTTTATAGTAAAACTGATGCATCCACCTTGATAAGACTCTAAGGTCTCCTGGAATATCAACTTCCTATATCACCGTTCTCCCTAAGGTTCACCTTGATTTTTACATGCATTTTAACTTTGGTGGACTGGGGTGGAGTGGTTACTGAGGGGTCCATTAAAATAAACATAAAACGTTAAAGGGTAAGTAAAGTAAAAATGCTTTAATATCAACGATTATAGGGGAATTCCCTAAATATGTAGAATCTGACATATGTAAAAGTTTCGTATTCAATAAGAAACTGGGTCAAAATGATCATTTAAAACTACCCATTAGTAGGAGGAGGGAGAGAAGCAAAAATAAGTAAATAAATAAATAACTATTGGGTACTAGGCTTAGTACCTAGGTAATGAAATAATTTGTACAACGAACTCCTGTGATAGGAGTTTATCCATATAACAAACCTGAACATGTACCTCCGAACCTAAAATAAACGTTTTAAAAAAGCAACCATTTAGATAAAGGGAATGATCTTGGACTATGTATGCATTTATTAAACTCCTCATGTAAGCATAGTACCTTCCTTACTAGATTTGTGAGAGGTCTAAGATGATAGAGCGTTAGACATAGATGGATTAGATATAGATGCACCCTGAATATCTTAGTTTAACTCTCTGCTCCAGAGGACCAGAAAGGTATAGTGATTTCCTTAAGATTAGGTAAAGGAGGGAGAAAGAGAAAGAAATCAAGTGTTTAAGTGAGAAATAGAAAACAACTTCTGGATTCCTAATGAAAGCTCTTTCTACTACTGATTCAGAGAAAATAAATTTTCATTGCCTGGCATCCGAACCCGCCCCCCAACTAGTTCCCATTTTATGAGTCTGTTTAGTGTAAAGTATTATGCCCTCTCTCCACCCGCTGCTAAGCCAGGTCATGGGCACATGATCCGTTCTGGAATGCTCCCCACCTGGGGCTTTGGATCTTGAAGGACTAAAGTAAAAGAGGCAGTAAATTGAGATTTACCAACAAATAATGCTGTGTCCCGTGGCTAGCAAGGCCTTGCCATGGTGTTTAGGTCCCGTAGCGGTTGTGGACTACAGCAAAGTCAGCAGCAACATCCTAACCCAATTTCCTGCTGCCTCTCTTCCCTAGTTTCTCTCCTTTGCCCAAGCATTTATCTCTAGACTTTGCGTAAACTCTAAGCCTTCCCTGATGGTTTTTTGCCTTCTACCTAATTTTTAAAAGAATATCCTGGTTTATAATTTCTCTCGTTTAAAAATAAACATGCCTGATCTTGTTTGCAAAAAACAAATAAACAAAAAAAAAAAAAAAGGAAGGGGGCAAAGTGTGGATGTATTGTTTAGTTTAGAAGAAACTATTTGATCAACGTAAAGTGATCCCACTAAATCCTTTTTATTTCTCAAGAACTCTGACTGATTCAGAAACCGGTATCACAAAATAAGCCACAGGCAACTGATTCTCAGGGAAAATTAAAAATCAGGACTGGTTGACTGGCAGTAAACTGAATCTTAGAAACACACGTGCAAAACAACTTAAACAGTTGCCTATGGTCACCTGGAATGTCCATTGAGAGTATGATTCAAGAATAGTATAAAGGGCATGAGGAGTTCAATGACAGCTGATGAGGTGGCTATTTCTTATAACAAATAGCTTAATGGTGAAAAAAGTCATTTGCCTCAGCAGATCTGAGGTGGTCAAAGATAAATTCAGACTTTGGTTTGATCTTGTGTGCTGATGAATTACAGTGTCAGTAGTACTCACAGCCCTGACAGGTTTCTTAGGTGTGTATTGTGGCATTATCTGGGTTAGATTGAAAGCTGGAAAATTGACATGGAAATATATGAGAAGAATTAGAAGACCCCATGAATGCTGAACCCTTAATTCTCATTAAATCTCTTTTGCCAGCTTCAGAAATCTCTCTTACTTTGTCTGATGAAACTGTTCTTCCCTTGATTGAAGATGCTTTTTTTTTTTTTTTTTTTTTTAACCTGAGGGAGCTACTTGCAAGAGAAAGCCAATTCTCGTCATCCTCCTGTCTTCTCTATCATTTCCCAAGATTGTCAGATTTCAGCATGGCCCTTGGAGGGCGGTAGCAATAACAAAATCAAAAGCCAGACAAGGCCAAAGAGCTTCCAGATTTCTAGTTTATACTGGAAAAATTCAGGGAATTGTGTATGGGAATAGACTGTAAGGACGATTGATGAAGGTTGAGAAATGTAATTATAGATGGATCTGGATCCAACAATTCAAGATTCATTGTAGGTCGAGCATCTATGCTGAATCCAAGGGGTGAACACAGCAAATGCTCCTGGTGAGCAAACCTTCAAGCAGTGCCTCTCACTGCATTTTACCTGGAGAGAGAGAAGACCTGAGGCATAGACCTATACCAAATCACGAGCCGGGGTTAATGGTTTGGCCAGATATTTAGGGACATGGAAGGAACAAGACTAGAGACTAGAGGCAAGGAAATTTGGAGAAAAGTGTAGATGGACTTTTCAGAGAGTGAGAATATTTGTTGTCCCTTCTGAACACATACCAGAAGGCGCACACAGTGCAGAAGAGTCTCTTATGTGTGTCTCATCTTTTACTCTGTTAAAAAATGTTACATTGTATTTCAAGGATATAAATATAATATAAATGTTTCCCACAGAAAGAGCAGCTGAGAAAAACACAACATTGTATTGAGATACATGCATATTCAATGAAGTTTAGGTATCAATGAACCAAGAGGTTTCTACCAGGAAAATGTCGACTAAGGCATGCTATTTGGTGGGCCTATATATGTTTTTTGACGGCACAGAATTTGAACTCTCAACTAGATTTGGTGATCTTAATGCTGCTCTCTTGTACAAAGATCTAGAGAGATAAAGGGGCTTTCTGAGATCAGGAAACGGAGGAAGGAAGGAAATGAGGGAGAAAAGATAGAGAACTGGAAATAGAAAGACAGATCTCTGTACTCTTGTCTGCTAGTTTCCTGTTGCAGATTAATAAAGATTTAGGAGGTCATTTGTTAGTGGAGACTTAACTGTTTTTAAAGGAGAGAGAACTCCCTTGTTTCTGAGCTGTTTTTTAATATCTACAAATCTCCAATTATGTGAGTCTTGAAAAAAAGCAGAAGCCCAGTTCCTACCAGGGAGGGCAAAGGCAAGCAATATTCTTTCTCCCTACCCCTTGGCAAAGAGGGTGTGGGCAGATGAACTAGCCTCAGCCAATGGAATGTTCCCACCTAGGACTTTGCTCTGAAGACTGTGATTGAAAAATAAAGGGACAATAAAATTAAAAGTTTGGTGAAAGCGGTACCTGCATCCAGCAGTAGTGTCCTAGCCAGATTGCTCCTGCTCTGTAGCTTTTCTTGATCTCTCTCTCTCTTTATTTTTATTTTTTTATTTTTGAGCACCAGCTGACAGCCTCAAGTCATACTAGGTATCTATGTATGAAAGCTGATTTGAAAGCTCATTTGCATGGCTGCATCAATGAGCTCTCATATCTTCTAGTTTCTGGTTGGGTTTGGCCAGTGAAATCCCAGCAGGAGAATGGAGGGAGGGAGTAAAGTCAGAATATTTATTCTCTCTTCTCTGTAAGGACATCTTGGGTTGGCTTGCTCCTTAATAGAAATTCACTGTTTCTCTCAAGGTATACTGCTCTACACAACTCTCTTTCCTTCCAAGTTCTAAGAAACTCTCCATCCCTTTCTCTCTTTGGGCCAAAGAATGGCAGCTCTAATGCTGTTATCCCTGGATCTTCTGCACTATGCCTCCTGGTTACCCCAGTCTCCTTCCAACCCCTCAAAATTAGTTCCTTTATAAATAAATCCTTCCCAAATTATCCTAACAAGAGGGTATAATCTGTTAGTTGGAAATCTGACTGATATGCCTTCAAGGACATTTCTTTTCTGGTTAACTTTGTGCCAAAGAAACCCAACAGACTTAACACTCTCAAAGAGGGTTAAAGAAGGAAAAAAACTCAGAGTTGGGATCAAAGGTGAAATTTTTAGTGAATGGTAGTAAATGAGACAGAATATTTTCAAGGGACCCTGTTAGGAAAAAGTCGCCCACAGAAAGGCACAGATAAAAATGACTCAAAGTACACTCAGAATTTTCAAGCCTGATTCCCACTCACAAAGGGCAGTGACTAAGAGCTGATGTAAAACGGAGCTTCTGTTCACAGATATACAATTGCTGAACAGTTGGGCCATTCATTTTTAAGTGTCTGACAGACAGTGAGTCCTCCCTTTCTCCCCTCTTCCCAATTCCTATAGTGCTTTGCACAAAGTAAAATGCACGTAGGTTTTTCCAGATATCTCCTCCTCAATTTTCTGTTCTGTCAGAGACACAGCTGCGCCATATTTGCAATAATGCAGCATGGAAAAAGCTATTAATCTGGCTCCATCTAGATGCACCACGTCTAACTGCAGGGCTGCCTGCAGCTTAATTACAGGAGTGGGTAGGAAGTAATGAAATTTTAAAAACACAGACCATGAAACACAAATATTAGGAATTAAAATTCTGGGAGAAACTAAGTAATAAGTAAAAAGCTTGCTGAAAACGAGGCACTGCAAATTTTGTACACATCATATCAATTAAACCACACAACAATCCTGCAAATTAGGAGGTGTTATCCTGATTTACCAGATGAAGAATCAGAGACAGAGAGTAAGCAGCTTGCTCAGATTACTAAAGTAGTAAGTGATAAAGCCTATTCTCTAAATTGGGGTGCATGTCCCCTAGGGCAGCGGCCTCCAACCTTTTTAGCACCAGGGATCAGTTTCTTGGAATACAATTTTTCCATGGACCAGAGGGTGGGGAATGTTGGGAAGATGAGGAAGGTTTCGGGATGAAGCTGTTCCACCTCAGATCATTAAGCATTAGTTAGAGTCTCACAAGGAACGGGCAACCTAGATCCCTCACATGCGCAGTTAACTATGGGGTTTGTTCTCCTATGAGAATCTAATGCCTTCATTCATCTGACAGGAGGTGAAGTTCAGGCAGTAATGCTCTCCTGCTGCTCACCTCCTGCCGTGTGGCCCAGTTCCTAGCAGGCCATGGACCAGACCGGTAGAGGTCTGCAGCCCCGGAGGGTTGGGGACCCCTGCCCTAGGAAATGCTCAAGATAATCCATCTTGGTGGATCAAAACAAATAATATAACTTTTAGTTATGTTTATTTATCACACCCTTTAAAATCTTTTGTTTATTGTGTATGCTTTACAATATACACAATATAGTAGTACAGTAGCACATGCATACAAATATATAAATACACATGTATTGCTTCTGCTGAGTAATCTTCCTTGATCTCTGCCTTTTTTTCTCAGCCTCATTCCTGAATCTTCTAACTTGAGTCTGTGCACCAGCTGATCGCCTCTAGTGCTAGATATCTACCCAGGAAAGCTGATTTGCATGGGCTACATTAATGAGCTCTCATGTCTTCTGGCTTTTGGTTGATTATAAATGAAGATGTGTAAGCTAAAAGGTCTGAAGACTACTGTTCTGTGCTCTTTCAAGACGCAGTAGAGTGTAGTTATTAGGAACATAGATTCTGGAACCAGGCTTCCTGCGTTCAACTCTCAGCCCCCGCCATGCTTTCGCTAAGAGACCATGGGCAACTTAACCTCTCTCTGCATGCCAGTTTTCTCTTCCGTAATATGGGAATTTAAAGAGTTCATACATAGAGTGCTTAGAACAATATCTGGCATGTAATAAGAGATATTAATCTAAGCCATTATCATCATAGTACATGGTTCTTCAAAGTAGTCATTCAGGACAATACCTATTCATACAACTACTGTCACAGATACCTCAAAATTCTTCTTTTGAAACTCTATCCTGGCCGGGCGCGGTGGCTCAAGCCTGTAATCCCAGCACTTTGGGAGGCCGAGACGGGCGGATCACGAGGTCAGGAGATCGAGACCATCCTGACTAACACGGTGAAACCCCGTCTCTACTAAAAATACAAAAAAAATTAGCCGGGCGAGGTGGCGGGCACCTGTAATCCCAGCTACTCGGGAGGCTGAGGCAGGAGAATGGCGTGAACCTGGGAGGCAGAGCTTGCAGTGAGCTGAGATCCGGCCACTGCACTCCAGCCTGGGCAACAGAGTGAGACTCCGTCTCAAAAAAAAAAAAAAAAAAAGAAAAAAAAAGAAACTCTATCCTGAGGAAGGAAAGTGCAAAATTTCTTCTCTGGCGTAATGAAATGTGCAGTAGACTGTACCTGCCATCTGTTTCTTGTTCATGAATAAAACTCCCTGGCTTTGGACCTGTGAGTCCTCAAATCATATATCCTAGAACTGCACTAAAAAAGTTTAGAAATCAAAGAGGTAATTAGAATCTGTTTTGTAAATATATATGTTTATGGGATTTCCCAGTGGAGTTTGTAGAGACACACCTGTTTATCTGATTCCACATAGAGAAATAAACAGCGACGGCAGCTGCACTGTAATGCAACTCAAAATTGCAAGCTTTGGACGTTTTGTTGAATGCTGTTGAGAAAGAAACAAATACAGCTAGGAAGCATAATCCATCAAACGTCTTCCTTGTTCATATAAGCCTCTATTTCTAGTTGACATACAATGCTCCAGAAATGAATAACAACTTGAATTAATAGAGGAAATTGCTAAGACTTGGGCATGTTGTCAGACGTGTCATGGCTTCTGTGTATCAACATGATTTCCTAAGGAGCAGAGGAATATTTGGCCGTGTATGAAGGGGACATCAAAAGCGTGCATGACCGTTAAGATATGTAAAATTATACCTGCCTTCTCCAACACGAGGGAGGTGGCTCCACAGGCTGAAACCATCTGACTGCGGGGATTGTGGCAGAGGTGTTTACTACTTACTGAATGTCCACGTTTCCCAGCCTCTCTGCAGTGCACAGAGGCACGTGACACTAAATCCAGCCAATGGGTTGTGAGAAGGAGAAACATGTTACTTGTGGCCTGAAACATTTCAGTTTATTTCTCTTTTTTTTTTTGAGACAGTTTTCTTCTTGTTGCCCAGGCTGGAGTGCAGTGGCGCCATCTCGGCTCACTGCAACCTCCGCCTCCCGAGTTCAAGTGATTCTCCTGCCTCAGCCTCCCAAGTAGCTGGGATTACAGGCACCCGCCACCACGCCCAGCTAGTTTTTTGTACTTTTAGTAGAGACAGGGTTTCACCATGTTGGCCAGGCTGGTCTTGAACTCCTGACCTCAGGCGATCCACCCACCTCAGCCTCCCAAAGTTCTGGGACTACAGGCATGAGCCACCGTGCACAGCCTTAAACATTTCATTTCTAACTTCCTCTCTCTCTTGCCCTGCTACAGCAACCAAAGAGGTCATGAGTTGTATATGGTGTTGCTACAAGGTAGTTGAACTTCCATATGTAGCCTGAGTCCCTGCTTGAGCAGCTAGAGCAGATCCTCCAATTGACTCACATTGGAAATGTAGCATTAGTGAGAAAGAAACTTCTTTGTGTCAAGCCACTGAGATTTGGGTGTTGTTTGAGCTGCAGCATAGCATGGGTTATGCTGACGAATACAGTGAGCTGCCTTTGCCTTATTAATAGCTGACACTGTTGAGTGCTCCATCATTCCAGGCACCAAGCTACAAGTTTTGCATGCATTACCTAATATTTCACAACCACCTTCTGAGATAGACGATAGCATTATGTTATATTTTATATATATAATATATGTATATTTATATATATATATAAAATCTAGGGCTACAGCATATATATATATATCAGTGGTCCACAACCTTTTTGACACCAGAGACCAGTTTTGTGGAAGACAAGTTTTCCACTGACCGGGGATGGGGGGTGAGGGGAGGGGTGGGGATGGTTTTGGGATGATTAAAGCACATTACATTCATTGTGCACTTTATTTCTATTATTATTACATTGTAATATATAATGAAATATACAAATGTATGTTGGCATACATTATGTTATATACAAATATACAACATAGTGTAGAATCAGTGGGAGCCCTGAGCTTGTTTTCCTGCAACTAGAGGGTTCCCATCTAGGGGTGATAAGAAACAATGACAGATCATCAGGCGTTAGATTCTCATAAGGAGCACACAACCTAGATCCCTCCCATGTGCAGTTCACAATAGGGTTCACACTCCTATGAGAAACTAATGCCACTACAGATCTGACAAGGGGGTGGAGCTTGGGTGGTGGGGAGTGGCTGTATATACAGATGAAGTTTCACTTGCTCTGCAACCCTGTTCCTAACAGGCCATGAACCAGTGCCAATTCATGGCCTGGGGTTGCAATATATATTATATAGCTCTGGATCATATATATCAATAGTATAGATGGCCAGGCACAGTGGCTCACGCCTGTAATCCCAGCAGTTTGGAAGGCTGAGGTGGGCAGATTGCTTGAGCTCAGAAGTTTAAGACCAGCCTGGGCAATGTGGCAAAACCCCATGGTGGGGGCAAGCCCTAGTGCAGGGGCTCAAGAGTCCCTTTACAGAGTTTTCTGGGGTTTTATTACCCTCTAGAGGTTTCCCATTGGTTACTTGGTGCCATTCCCAAGTAACCATTGGTACATTTCCCATTGGTTACTAAAGAGGCCTTGCAACCAATCAGAGGCTGAAGTGTAGTTACAAAGGTTACACCCTATTCAAGTATCTGATTGGTTGTGGAAAGCAACCAATCAGAGGCTAAAGTGAAGTTACAGCGTTATACTCCTATGCAAATGTCTGATTGGTTGCAAAAAGCAACTAATCAGAGATACTTTCAACTTTCCATCTGCCACGCAGAAAAAGGGGGTCGTGGTTGAAAAGGGAGTAGCCTCTGGTTCTTTTGTTACTTAGGTGTGGAAAGTTGGGGTTTTCCTTTTGATTTAGTTTTAGGAAGTCAGCATGAATTGGCCTTAGGTTTCCTGACTCCCAACGCTATTCTACTGCCTCAATTCTACAGTCACTTTCCAGTGTTGCAAGTATCTCAAGCCTGCTTTCACTATATAGACCCAGTCATTCCTCGAATATGTGCTTTCTTCTGGGGCTTCTGCTCACCAATTACCTGCTCAGCACCTCCAATTTGATGTTTTAGTGTGCTCAAGGATGAACTCATTATGCTCTTCTTGCCCCATTTACCTAACTCCAATGTCACCAGCTCTTTCTTCAGTGTTCCCCATCTCAGTAAATGGTGCCCCCCTCCTGCTATTTGCTTATGTTGGAAACCTTGGAGTAGGGCTGCATCAATATCTTCTGGGATGCTTAGCACCAAAATGTGCCTTACTGTATTTTGAAATTAAAAAAAATGACTGCGTATCATAAAGTAAATCTTTAAAAATTCCAATTTTCCCATAGTAACAATTATGATGCTCTAAAAATGAATATCAAATCCTTTTCAAAATAATTTAGGGCCCCATCTTTGCTGTTGTTCTAGAACTGTTTGGTAGTCCAGCACTGTCTAGGAGTCAATAGTCAGAAACCATTTCCTGTTGACTCTACAACCTAAAATATTTTCAAATCTTTCTACTCCTCTCTGGCACCAATGAACTGTACTCCCAGTCATCCTGACCACATATCTGAAATTCTGCAATAGCCTCTGAATCCTTCTCACTGCTCTAGTTTATTCTCTACATAGCATCCAGACCAGGCAGAATGATTTCAGGGACACACATAACTGATCCTGTTCTGTTGTTCTACTGCCTAAAACTTCTCAGTGGCTTCACAGTGCCTTTAGTATAAAATCTCAGATCCTTAATAGGACCAAGACCTTGCCACCTTGCTAGGAACCAGCCTCGCCTCTTGGTGTTCCTTTAAAGAGTCAAGCTCCTTACAAACCTCTATACACAATTTACTCTCTGCCAAGAGCTCTCTCCCCCTCCTGGCTTCTCTTTCCCCAGTTCTTAGATTTAATGTTCTTTCTTCAGATAAGCCTTTGTTAACCTTCTACACCAGGTCAATGCTTCTTGTTAAACACTTCCTTCGTAACCTCCAGATTGCTTTGTAAGTAAAGGATTATTTGTGTAACTAATAGTTTAATGTCCCCTCTTCATGTTAATGCAAACTTCCTGAGAAAGAGTTGGTAACACACACGAGTAATTCAGGGATCTCTGAATCCAGTTGTGTCTGATTTTAGAGCTCATGTCCACAACTACCAAGTGTACATAAATCTGCTCATCCTGGAAGATGGCTTTTTGCTTCTTTATTTCATGATAGCCAAATGTTGATGCACGGGAAGCCCTGCATCATATAACATCGCTGAGCAAATTCTACAGCAATGATGTTGTGCTGCTGGTGAACCCCTTTGGGCATGTTGTGAGTAGTGGACCACATACACCTCAGCTTTTACTTTCTGTTGACTACAGGCTGGACTAGCTGCGCTAGACTCCAGATCTCTTATTGTATAATCTCCACATGCTTAAACAGGGGTGACATTAACCACTTTACAGGGTTGTAATAGTACTCATTTGGTCAATAAATACGTAATGAGCATTCAATATAGGCCAGACCTTGGTTTAGATGCTGGGGATGCCTTTAGCAGAGTGCTTATCTCCTTTAATGTTTCAGCTGGTCACTATTACAAGTAGTGTCATAATTATGTGTCGATGTTTGCTTATGTCACGGGGTATGAGATTTGTGACGTCTGCCACTCATGGCAGGGTCCCTGCGGCGCCTGGACCTCCAGCGGCACGAGGGCGTTGACTCCAGGGCATCACTGCGCGGCGTGGCCGCCTCTCTGCTCCAGGCCGCCAGAGGGCGCGTAGTCTCTACCGCCCCTCCGCTGTGCCTGAGTCTACCCGTTACTAGCCGTTACCGGCCTCCGTTCACCTCCCCAACGGCGCCTGCCCCGCCTTGCATTCCCAAGCTCCGCCCCCATTGCCCCTAGCGGCTGTTTGTTGACTTCCGGGCGCGTGGTTGTCCGTTGATCCACGGAGTTTCGCCATGCGGAACTGGGGGGCTTTTGCGGCCCGCGTCGGGGCGGAGTAGCTGCCTTAGCCCCGACCAAACCGTCCTCTACAGCTTCCTGGCCCAGGCGCAGGCTGCCCGTACCGCCCTTGGCATGAAGGAGCCCGAAGAGCCGTTGCCCGGTGAGTCGCGCCCGCGCCGATGGCGGAAGGCCGGGAGGGAGGGTCCGCGGGCGGGCGGGCCCCGCCTCCGGATCGGCCCTGTGAGGGGACAGGCCCGAGGCTTGGCGGCCGGACTGGGGCGGGATCGCTGGTTGCGCTCCCACGAATGACTGAGGGCAGAGGACCGCACGGGAAGAACAGGATGGAGGAGAACGGGAAAGAGGGTGCCTGACTTTCTTATGTTTTTAAAATAAGCTTTTGATGAGATTCTTGAAGGCGGGACACCTTTTTTTTTTTTTTTTTGAGACGGAGTTTCGCTCTTGTTGCCAGGCTGGAGTGCAATGGCGCGATCTCGGCTCACCGCAACCTCCACCTCCCGGGTTCAAGCGATTCTCCTGCCTCAGCCTCCGAGTAGCTGGGATTACAGGCATGCGCCACCACGCCTGGCTAATTTTGTATTTTTAGTAAAGACGGGGTTTCTGTATGTTGGTCAGGCTGGTCTCGAACTCCTGACCTTAGGTGATCAGCCCGCCTCAGCCTTCCAAAGTGCTGGGATTACAGGTGTGAGCCACCGCGCCCGGCCAGGCAGGGACACTTTTTACCTATCTGTAAACTCCCCAAAGTGCAGACTCCAGACTTGTGCACTTTGGAGGGCCTGAGCTCCCGGTTATGTATTGAATGCGATAAAGAGTGAGTGATCAGGGTTGTGGGGTAAAAGGGGATACAGGAAATAAATTGGAAAAGAGGAAGAAGAGGGACCCTTTAGCGAGTGTTTTTTAGCCTTTTTTTTCTGAGCTCTATAGTTAGAAATACTTTTGACATTGTGACCCGATACCCCATACGTACCGTGTAACAGAAATAGATGTCTCGTGATGCAGTCCTTGTTCTAACCACTTAGATTCCGCACACAGCTTTTTGATAATGCATTCTTTTAAAATGCTGATCGTGATCCACTGAATTGATTTTCTGACCCACTAATAGGTCACGACCATGTTGAAAAAACACTGGGTTTGAGCAGAATTATACCCTCACTGAAATATGTATGTTTTCTTCCATGCTCCTGGCCGGAACTTAGATTCCTGTCCTGCAGTTCACAATTTAGTGAGACATACAGGAAGGTGAACAAAATGACCATACAAATTGACAGTAGATGTTACAGGGCCACAGCAGAGCCACCAAACCTTGGCTTGGGATGAGGGTATCAGGGAAGCCAGGGGAGCCAGGACAAAACAGTTAAAATGTTAAAATAATTCATTCTGGGGAAACTCAGAGTCTGTTCTAGATCCTAGTCGAACTGAGATGCCTCACAATGGTTCTCAAAAAGTTGTCCACAGTGGCTAGTCTCTTGCATATTAATATTTATTATTAATACTTATATTCGCCATGTTTTCCTTTCTGGTACAAATTAGTTTATGTGTGATCACCCACCTTGGGATTTCCCCAGAAGCTGGACCTGGCCTACTATTTGGTGTATGTGTGTGTTTAAATGGTTTTTGGGAACTGCTAATTAGTCTCTCTTCAAAATGATCCTGTGTCACAACAGTTTGTGAATACTACTCAAATCAGGTAATGACTTGATGTAAGAATGTTAAATCTCAACATCCCCGTGTACTCCCCTCCCAATCTCCTAGGACCGTGGCATTTTGTGATGTTGTTTTGGGGGGAAAGATAAACCATCCTTTCCCATGTACTGTTTCTGGAAAGAGAAAAAGACATCTCTATGACTGACTGTAGTGCATGAGTAAGATGAGAATTAGAAACTTCCTGAGTAGCTGTGTTGAGAGGATCTTTTCATTTTATACTGGATCCCTAAACATTCTGAATTCTCAGAAATCAGGAAAAGCTGAAGTGCTCTTTTGCTGACGACTTGGGTAACCTGTCTTTTATATTAACAATGTCGAAAGTTATATTTGACTACCTACTCACCATTATGATGAATTCCTAAACAAAACATTGAACAGTTACGAATATACATGTGTGTAAGGGGGACCCTTTCTGTGTGAAAAGTAGAACACACAATGGCTACTTTGTGCTAGGCAGTATGGGTAGTGCAGTTTATACCCTCTGTAACCTTAGAAAATAGTTGGAAAAAAACAACATTTGGGGTAACAAATGGTGAACTCTGTGTTTCAACACAGAAAAGCAGTGACTTTTTTTTTTTTTTTTTTTTCTGGAGACGGAGTCTCACTCTATCGCCCAGGCTGGAGTGCAATGACGCTATCTTGGCTCACTGCAACCTCTGCCCCTGGGGTTCGTGCAATTGTCCTGCCTCAGCCCCCGAAGTAGCTGGGATTACAGCTGGGATTACAGGTGCCCACCACCATACCCGGCTAATTTTTGCATTTTTAGTCAAGACGGGGTTTCACCACGTTGGCCAGGCTGGTCTCAAACTGCTGACCTCGAGTGATCCACCCGCCTAGGCCTCCCAAAGTGCTGGGATTACAGGCGTGAGCCACTACACCTGGCCAACATTTTTAAAGTATAGCTTTTTATTGCTTTGTGAGGACCTGATCTTACATATTATGCTACCTACCAAGCTCTCTAATCAAACTGTTACACAAATCTTGCTGAGATTTGTAATTTTGCTGATTTGTGTAACAGTTTAACTAGAGAGATTGCTAGGTAGCACAATTATTTGCCATATAAATTCTACAAATCACATAGTTCAGAGAAGCCAGTGATCATTTCCAACTCTTATGGTAGAGGAAGAGTTTACAGAGGCAGCTATGAGCTACCACTTTGAGGATGCTAGGCCCTGAGCTAAGTTTTTTATTCATGTCATCTCATTTAATCCTTACAACAACCTTTGAATACCTAGTTGCCTTTAAAGCCTGTTTTTTTTTTTTTTTTTTTCTAGCTGCTTTCCCTTGGTTCAAATGAAAGAGATAGTGGTGGAGTAATTTGTTTCTCTCTGTGCTGTCTCTGGTTTTATGGGTATTCATTGGGATTACCAACAGAGAAAGTAAGAGTTTACCATTTTGTCCAGTTGTCGTGGTTCACGCCTGTAATCCCAGCACTTTGGGAGGCCGAGGCAGGAACCCAGGAGTTTGAGACCTGAGCCTAACTAAGCCCAGGAGTTTGAGACCAGCCTGGGCAACATGCTAAAACCCCATCTGTGCAAAAATTACAAAATTTAGCTGGACATGGTGGCACACGCCTATAGTCCTAGCTACTCTGGAGGCTGAGGTGGGAGGATTGCTTGGGCCCAGGAGGTCAAGGCGGCAGTTAGCCGTGATTGGGCCACTGCGCTTCAACCTGGGTGACAGAGTGAGACCCTGTCTCAACAAAAATAAAAAGAGTTCACCATTTGGGCTAACGTCGTTTCCCTTGCATAAGAACGCTGGAGGTTCCTTGGAAAAACTGGACCAGAGAAAATCCAAATTGACTGATAGAGACTCTCCCCATAGATATCCTGATGAAGTTAATGAGGAAGCTAAGTACTGTCCTGTTTTTGTGTTTCGAGAAAAGCTCTCAGTCAGAGGCCAGACCATGAGGTGTTAACCAGAGCAAGACTAGCACAAATTGTACCATTTCATTCCAGGGAATAGACATCTACTTGGTGACAGCAGAACTATTAGTAATAGATGACTGCCTTCCTTGTGATAGTGTATTTCTTACTTTGTGCCAGTATATGAGTAATACATGTTCAATCTAGTAGATTTCAGAGGTAAAACTATAATGGAGTCTGAGGAATAAGAAAGACTGAATTAAGGTGGAAGAAGGAAGGCTTAAACATTGCCAGAGTGGGGGCAAAGCTGTCATGAAACAAGAGGTTTGTATGGATAAATTACTGAAAAGATATTTAAATAACAGGCAACATAGTAAAAGTTATAAAATAGAGACCATCTTATATTTGCAGATTCGGGTGCTGTGTTTACATTTGGGAAAAGTAAATTTGCTGAAAATAATCCCAGTAAATTCTGGTTTAAAAATGATGTCCCTGTACATCTTTCATGTGGAGATGAACATACTGCTGTTGTTACCGGTTAGTATTACAATCCTGAATGAGGACAGTAATACTTAGAAAATTCTAAATATAATGTTATAGATACGCTGCTGTGTTTTAAACATGTTGAAAATATATCATAAGTGTTGTTTTTTACTTTGCCAGAGAATTCTTCACAAAATAAGTCATCAGGAGTGTCTTTTAAATTTTAAGTTTCTTTAGTATATTTAAGTATGATTTTCTATACACACAACTTTCTTGAAATGAATCTATTTCAATATAATTAAAAAACTGTTACTGTATAATTTTAGAAACTCTTTCCCACCTAATAGAATCTGGTTATACATAGATGAACAAGGTAACTTGTTTCAACACAGAAAAGCAGTGACATTTAAAAAGTATAGCTTTTTATTGCTTTGTGATGACTCATCTTACATTGTGTGAAAAATGCTTCAGTTGATTATTTCTTTTTCCGTCCCACCAGGAAATAATAAACTTTACGTGTTTGGTAGTAACAACTGGGGTCAGTTAGGATTGGGATCAAAGGCAGCCATCACCAAGCCAACATGTGTCAAAGGTTTGAGATCTTTTTACCTTTTCACAAACTGTATAAAGTGTTTTTATGTTGACTGTGTAGTTCTTTAATGTCATAAATAATAAAGCCTTTAGTTGTTTATTTTCTGACATTTGCTTGAATATTATTAGCATTTAACTTATCTTTTATATGATATTCAGAACTGCTTTTGTATGTTAGGGTCTAAAAATCAGATTGATTTTAAGTCCAGGCACCACAAAGGAAGTAATGATTTTACAGTATTGCATTTGAACATCCCCCCTCCTTTTTTTTTTTTTTTTTTTTTTGCTTGTTTGTAAAACTACTTACATATTACTGTTATTGTATATACAGAGAACAAACGTATGTTAGAATTTTGAGCTTTTCTCATTTAATAGAGTTGTGGACATTATGCTTCTATTTAGTTGCTGGTTTTATAAAACATACTTATCCGCTTTATATAGTCACTAGGTGAAGTAAACAAAACATCGAGACTAGGGATTGATTAGTACTAGTGTAAAAGAACAACAGGACAAAATATTTGAAATCAGGAGTGTTCCAGAAAATGTTAGATATATAATACCCTTACAAAGCTTTCTGGATGTTATATGCAAAACCTCTGTTTGGGTATAACCTGTGAACATCAGCTAAACTTGAAAGGATGATGGAGATTCCTTGAGATGTAGTAAGAGCAGTATTTTTTATCTTCCTGGCTAAATTTTAATTTCAGCTCAAAATATCAGTGTAGCTTGTCATATTCATGCTGTTTATGGGAATTGTTATGGAACTTTTAAAGTATTCCATGTGTTCAAAAAGTATTTATTGAGCACAGTCTAAGCACTTGGGGATATTCACAGTGACCATGACCCTTACTCTCAAATATCTTATCTAATAGAGAAGCTAACAGAATTGTTTAGACTATGGGATCCTTGAGACCAGGAATTCTATCTTAGTCATCTTTTTGCAGCCCCTATGCCAAGCACTTAGGAGATGTTCTTTAAATGTTTTTTGAATATGTAGATGAATGAATGAACAACTTTGATTCATAGGTGTATACCTATCAATATTGGTCTTTCAGTTTTTCATTGAATGTGGTAGAAGGTGAGCTTGATAACGGTGATGGCAGGTTAGGTAAGGGATCAGATTGGTGAGGAGGAAGCATAATAGAATACAGTGAGTCTCAGCACATATTAACTACCTGTGAAGTTGTTTTTTTTTTTTTTTTTGAGACAGGGTCTCGCTCTGTTGCCCAAGCTGGAGTGCAGTGGCGTGATCTCTGATTACTGCAGCCTCAACCTCCTGGGCTCCAGCCATCCTCCCACCTCAGCACCCCCTCTCCGAATAGCTGAAACTACAGGCATGCACCACCACACCCAGCTAATTTTTGTGTTTTTTTTTGTAGAGATGGGGTTTCACCGTGTTGCTCAGGCTGGTCTGGAACTCCTGAGCTCAAGCCATCCGCCCGTCTCAGCTTCCCAAAGTGCTGGGATAATAGGTGTGAGCCCCCGCACCTGGCCTACCTGTGGAGTTTAAAAATATACATATATAGATGTCTAGCCCCTACTTTAGACCCACTGACTCAGATTCCCTAGGGATGGGGCTAAGATATCTATATTGTATTCAAGCTCCACTGGTTATGATGGTACACAACCAGTTCTGAAAACCTCTGGTTTGCTAGTTAAGAACATTGACTTTGGAATCAGACAAGCCTGCTATTAAATCTCGGTTCTATCATTTAGTTACCATTTGTCCTGGACTACTGTTCATTTTCATTGCTGTAAAATAATTGTCCCATTTTTAAATATTTTTAGCTCTAAAACCTGAAAAGGTGAAATTAGCTGCCTGTGGAAGGAACCACACCCTGGTGTCAACAGGTATAGTGCTCAACCTGTATGATTTCCTGCCTGACTTTGAGAACTGAGGTCTCATTCCAGTAACGTGGTTTTGTAAAATTAATAGAGATTATACTTTGGCAACAGTAAAATTAGGGTTTTTGAAAATGTCAATGGCTAGTACACATTTGCCTTTGCAAATATACACATAAATGTCAAATGGCTGAAGAAAAAACTTCTTTTCTTGGATTATATCATGGGACAGCATCTCCTAACCTGTGTGTCCACCTTAGGGGCTGGTTATTCCTGTTCTTGCTCTTCTAGAACTCTTCCTTACTAAGGTTGAGTGGAAGGCACCCGGAAGGCTGTTGATGTGAGCGAGCACAATTCCCATCAAAACCCATACCAGCTTTTGTGTGTGTATGTGTGTTTGTAGAAATTAACAAAGTGCTTCTAAAATTTATATGGAAAACAATTGACATAGAAGAGCCAAAACAATTTTGAAAAATAACAAAATTAGAGGACTGGCACTACCTGATTTCAAGACTCACTGTAAAGCTGCCGTAATCAAGACGGTGTGGTATTGGCAAAAAGATAGACAAAGATTAATGGAACAGAATAGAGTCTGCAAGTAGACCCGTATATATATGCCCACTTGATTTTTGGCAGAGATGCGAAATTCAATAGAGAAAGAGTAGTATCTTCAGCAAATGCTGCAGTAACAACTAGACCTCCAGGACCTGACCACTGAGCAGTTCTTCCTACCACCTTCCCCCTGCCCCTGCCCCGTGCCCCCAACCACTTATTCTGTCTTCTGGATGTTTTCACTGTGTCAGCTGCTCTCCACCTCTCCATACCTTTCCCTTTCTGAAGTGTCTTTTCTCTTTCTCTTAGGCTTTTCGGATTATCTTTTGAGATCCCATTAAGTGTTACTTCTTCCATGGAACATTTTGTGACTGTTCAACTTTGTGTTCATTTATTTGTTTGAATTATTTCAATCTCACCAACTCTGGTTTGCTCCATGTGTGTTAAATTGTGCACTCCAATTTCTTGTGACCTTGTATGTATTTTCCATTTGAAAGCTAATCTTGTTTCCCCAATTAGGTTTCCTCTTTTCTTAAAAACAAAAAATAAAAATAACAATAATTTTAAAATTTTTACTAACTCAGGCTGATTCTGCCCTCATTTCACCCTATAATTTAGCAAGGCTTTAACTTCGTGTATATGTTTATGACGTAGCTAACTAATTATGTGTTAAAAATCTTCATTAATTTACAACTTACTGGAAATGTGTATAATCTAGGCATGATGTACTTTTTATTTAATTAACAGAGTAATTAACAAACATTTTTACGTACTTTAAATGAGCCAAATGCTGTTCTAAGAATTTTACAAATCTCAGCTAATTCAGTCTTCATAACAACTCTTATGAAGTAGGTACTATTATTATTCCCATTTTATAGATGAGGAAAATGAGGCACACAGAGGTTATGGCTTGCCCAAGGTCCCACAGCTTTGGTAAGTGGTAAGCCAGAATTTGCACCCAAGCAGTCTGGCTCTGGAGTCTTTCCTCCTAAACAGAGTGCTATAGTGACTTCTTATTTAGCTAGGAAGTTAAAATGAATACAACATAGAATTATCATGTTTCTAATTAGATTCTTCTTGGATTTGCCTCGTTTTACTTATTTATACTATATCTTAGCTTTAATGGGTACAGAAGTTAAAATTAATGGACACATCTCTTTTAAAATAGATTTGCATTTTAAACTAGTTTGGAAGTTACTTTCCTTGTTTTTACTCTGAATTAATAAAGTACTATATTAGCAAGAAATACGTTCCATTCATTCTGTTCATTTCAGTTGCAAGGTTACATTCTAGATTGATTTCTAACATCTCACAAAAATATGGGACCTTGCTTGTTTTGCTGTATTTTGACGATGAAATGAAGTTGTCTCCCAAATAATAGGATAATGATAGCTTTCAACTTTCTTCACTGTTAAAAGAGGAAATCGCTGCTATACACTGACCTGTCTCATAAAAAGGGGGACTCTATAGTCTGTTGATGTTTTCTTTTCCATGTGCAGAAGGAGGCAATGTATATGCAACTGGTGGAAATGATGAAGGACAGCTGGGGCTGGGTGACACTGAAGAAAGAAACACTTTTCATGTAATTAGCTTTTTTACATCGGAGCATAAGATTAAACAGCTCTCTGCTGGATCTGATACTTCAGCTGCCCTAACTGGTGAGGCTTGTTTCTTTTTCAGTCTGGGACACATTCCTTTCCTGTAGATCAATATATGCCAACTCAGTAAACTGAAGGGAGCATTGCTGTTTAGTTTTCTTTCATTGACTATCTATGTGTTTTCAGAAAACATTTAAAATATAACTTTAAATCTTGACATACTGCAATTTTATGCTTATTTATGCTTATTTTATGCTTATTTGTGCTTATTTAAATATACATTTAGAAAGTAATTGGCAAATAAGCTCTAAGCTATGCTCTCCATCTACTCCTTTAGATATTCTTAAATATTATTTTCATTGTGTGCTCTTAAAGTTCTACTTACAGTTTTAGCAGAAGTTGCTATCAGAAACATCCACAGAAATCTATTGCAGCATATGGTGTTAAAATGTGATTTGTAACAGTCATTGTACCTCTCTGCCCTCCCTACCAAAAGCCCATATGAGACAGTTCTTTAAAATTTGGAGCCAAGATCAGCTTGATCTCACTGAAGCTGCTGGTTAGCTGCTTTGTTTCAAGCAGGAGACTATGTAACATCCGGTGTTACTCTATCAGGAAAGTCAGAGTTGTATCTGAAGCTCTATCCTTTGGATTTTGTCAGCCCTTAAGTTAGCATTTTGACATCCTTTCAGTTGTTATTTTCATTTATTTGTTTTGCATTACTAAACCACTTCAAAATCTAAATTATTTAAAATATATGAATAAATCTTGAGAATTCCTTTCTAAAATATTTTTCCTAGATTTTTTCTGACATCAAAACCCTTATCAGAAATTATATAAGTTACCTATTTTTGAGATGTTTTACATGATATTGTATCTTCATCCTCTAAGGCTAGCTTCTGTGTTTTCAGGTTTAAATTGTAAGGAAAAAAATATGCAGTGGAATACATTTCTTCTCTTCTTTTTTCCAAAACATCATTTGCACAGCGCTCTCAAGAGCAAGGTCTTCCAGGCTTTTTTGACCTGCAGGTGTCTGATGTGACCTGTGCTGTCTTTCAGTTCAGTTGCAGGTAGACTGCTTGGAAGGAGGAGAACATTTCTGTTTAGAGACATTAGAATGGGAAAGGGTGATTGTAGGAAAGGGCATTCTGTCTTTGCTATTGAGATAAAAATATGGCCAGGACTAAAGTGATTTACAATCAGGCTGTTCTGTGTTCTTTATCATTATAGAAGTATTTCACAATATAAATTGAACTCTTAAGTAGCTAACTGGTGTAAATGTCTTAGTAGTACTTTATTGTTAAGATACATAATTTTTATGAACTATAAAATAAATGGTCTTTTGGAAGTATAATAGCTTCAGAGCCTGACTACCTTTTAAAACCTTTTCTCCCCCTTGTATTTTTCTTTGTAGAGGATGGAAGACTTTTTATGTGGGGTGACAATTGCCAAGGGCAAATTGGTTTAAAAAATGTAACTAATGTCTGTGTCCCTCATCAAGTGACCATTGGAAAACCTGTCTCCTGGATCTCTTGTGGATATTACCATTCAGCTTTTGTAACAAGTAAGACACATTTTGAAGTCATCATGTTATCTCCCACTTCTGTGTTATTAAATTAATAATGAAATGATGTAACATATTCTCTGGTTCTATAGAAATAATGCCATGGTTGTTCACGTAATGAAATTGTTTTGGTCTGTTTTAGGTCACAGTATTTCCCCATTTATATAATAAGAGTTCATAATTTCAAACTGTGTCTGACATGATCACTTTTTAGGTGAATATAGAGAGCTCAGCATGGGATATGGTTTCCTTTGGGAGGACTTTCTCAGCATTCCCAACTTCTCCCTTTCCTGGACCTACTGGCAACCTTTTCTATCTTAGTTAAAATATTTGAAATGTTGGGCTCTAGCTGTTATAGTCTATATCTACACTAGTAATAACAGAGGAAGTGTGATTATGACTTTGCATCTAATTGATGGGATTTTTTAATAGTAAAAATACCTAGAGGAAATAGTTTATGGACCCTCTTAGACAAATCTTTAAAGATTTATTTTATGCATTTACTCTTTATTTCATGTACCACAGACTCAGGGTTAGAAAGTGGTAATTCACCCATCTCAGTGCCCCCCAAAGTTACCAATGAATTGGCAGCAGCATGATACCAAGAGAGAGTAAACCTGACTTTGTCAGTATTTTTCACCACTGCATCCCTGGTGTCTTGAACAAACTGATAATCAATAAATATTATTGAATGAAGGAGAAAGTGAATGAATGATGAATTGATTGCATTCCTTGGGGCAACAGTACCTACCAACTTATTGGCAACTTTTGGCTCCTGGGGTTGGTATAGTCTGTACTTGCTTTGTTCATGAAACAAAAAACAGGAAACAAAAACACAAATGGGAAAAAAAGGCAGCCAAATGATAAAAATACCAAGCAAAAGCATTGTTTTGTATTTGGACTTTAAGAAAACTGCCAGAATGAATTGTGTGAATGAACTCTGCATTAGCCATTAGGTGAACAAGTGGAATAGTTCATCTTAACCAACAGGCATTACATTGAGCTTTTTTTTTTTTTTTTGGTGTGTTTTTATGCTTTTTAAAAAAATTAAAACCCAGCTTTATTGAGATATAATTCACATACCCTACAATTCACCCATTTAAGGTAGATGATGGAATGTTTTTTAACATATTCACAGGTTTGTACATAAAATGAACTTTTATACCGAGTATTTTGCTGAGATTCATTTACATCAGCTGATATGAACTGTCAGTAATTTTCACACTAGCCATTATTTTATGACTTTAATCACTTAAAGCAACTTTTTACAAATTTTGGAAATAATTCATGTATAAGGGGTTTTACTTAATATGTATTTCATGATAGATGAAAGTGTTACATAGAAAAGCATTTTTTTCTCTTTGTTGAATTTGTAGATCAGAAAAAGCAGATTCTTTATTTTTAATTTTTAGTATTTGTGGGTACATAATATATATATATATATAGTGGGTACATTATATATATATATGTAGTGGGTACATTTTATGTATATATATATGGAATACCTGAGATTTTTTATACAGGCATGTGATGGGTAATAATCACGTCGTGGCGAATGGGGTATCCATCCCCTCAAGCATTTACCCATTGTGTTACAAACAATCCAATGATACTCTCTTAGTTATTTTAAGATGTACAATTATTTTGATTGTAATCATCCTGTTGTGCTGTCAGATACTAGATATTATTATTTCTAATTTTTGGACCCATTAACATACCCTCCTACACACACCCCACTCCCCTTTCTAGCCTTTGGTAACAATCCTTCTACTCTTTATTTCCATGAGTTTGTTTTGATTTTTACATCCCACAAATAAGTGAGAACATGCAGTATATGTCTTTCTGTGCCTGTTTTATTTCATTTAACATAATGACTTCCAGTTCCATCCATGTCATTGCAAATGACTGGATCTCATTCTTTTTCATGGCTGAATAGTACTCTATGGTGGATAAGTACCACATTTTTTCTTTTTTTTTGAGACAGAGTCTTGCTCTTTTGCCCAGGTTGGAGTACAGTAGCGCAATCTCAGCTCACTGTATCCTCCGCCTCCCGAGTTCAAGTGATTCTCCTGCCTCAGCCTCCTGAGTAGCTCGTATTACAGGCGCCAATCATCATGCCCAGCTAATTTTTTTGTATTTTTAGTAGCAACAGGGTTTCACCATGTTGGTCAGTCTGGTCTTGAACTCCTGACCTCAGGTGATCCGCCCACCTTGGCCCCCCAAAGTGCTGGGATTACAGGTCTGAGCCACCGCGTCCAGCTCCACGTTTTCTTTATTCAGTCATCTGTTGATGAACACTTAGGTTGCTTCCAAATCTTGGCTATTGTGAACAGTGCTGCAACAAACATGGGAGTGCAGATATCTCTTTGATATACCAGTTTCTGTTCTTTGGGTATATACCCGGCAGTGGGATTGCTGGATCATATGGTAGCTCTGTTTTTAGTTTTTTGAGGAACCTCCAAACAGAATAGTGTATTTCCTAATAAAAATGCAGAACATATTACTAAGATAGTTATGTTTAAGACTTCCTACAGATTTTTCACCTACTAGTATGTTTAAATGCTCATGTTCGTATTTTAAATTCGTGTTCTCAATTCAAGTTCATATTATAAATTATATAAAATATTCAATTTTTAGATGTTATAGGTAAAATCTATGGAGTTTTCAGGTATTATCCCTGATTTCTGTGTCTTTTCATCTGATATGTTAATGGTTGGGTCTGAGCATTTCAACCAATGATTCACTGATTTAGGTGTAGTACAATAGAGGATATAAGCAAATGAGTTGGGGTCATGGGAACTGGGGGCAGGAATTTGTGGAGCAATCTTCAGAGACTGGAGAATAGAGACTTGGCAGTGTGCTTAAGATCAGAATCCTGGGGAAGGTAGCTATCAGAGCCAGGTAGATAGTTTGAAGAATCCAGATTTTATAAAAATTAATAGACCTAAGTGAAGTAGATATAATTGATATGAAATGACCTATTTGTTCTTCATGATAAATGTTATTTTATTTTTTATATATAAATAAGAAAAAGACCTTGAAATTAAATAAAACATTTTATATGGATTAAAAGCACTCACCTTCCCCTTTAAGGAAGGTCCTACTGATAAGCTACAGGAAAATATCTTCTTACCCTTTATAGCAAGCTCGTCCAACCTGCAGCCCAGGATGGCTTTGAATGTGGCCCAACACAAATCGTAACCCTTCTTAAAACATGAGATTTATGCACAGACCTTTTCTTTTTTTAGCTCATCAGCTATCGTTAGTGTTAGTGTATTTAATATGTGGCCGAAGACAATTCTTCCAGTGTGGTCCAGGGAAGCCAAAAGATTGGACACCCCTGCTTTATAGGTAAAACATTTTAGTTTAAAAAGTTGACACTGTGAGAAACCTCAGCAATTTACTATGTAAAAGTCATTTTAAATGCTATTTCTTACAATACCAAGTTGATTAAAATGTAGTACCTGCCCTTCTGGAGTTTACAGTCAAACTATAGGATGTATAGTTTTCCACGTACAAAGCATTTTCAAGTACAAATAGATTTCATTTAATCTCCCAACCACTCTGAGAGAGAGGTGGTGGTATCTCTGATTCCGTATATGCAGGCAGGATTCGAACACAGTTTTATTCAAGGTGATGCTGCAATTGAGTTGCAGAATCAGAATTTGAACTCCAGTCTTCCAGCTCTAAAAGCCAGAACAAGTTCTACTGACATGCAGTTTCTCTCCATGTACAAGAGGAAGAGGAGGATGTGGTAGCAGCTACTAATGACCAGGCACTGATTGTGTTCTAAGTGCCTTTGAATGCATTAATTCAGTTATTCCTACGAAACAACCCTATCACATAGGCACTTTTATCCCCATGTTACAGGCCTAGCGATTGAACAACTTGCTCAGTATGATTGAGTAAGTGGCAGAATCCAGATGCAAACAAGGCAGTCTGACTCGGTAGCACATACTTTTCACTACTGTGCTAGACCAATAACTGCAATATACAGCAGACCATGATTGGTAACATAAGACATTTGATAGCAGAGTCTTACGTGAGATCAAGAAAGAAAAAATATTATTTCTTGTTAAGGACATCAGGACATATTTCAGAGAAAGGGTGGTATTTGAGATTAACCATGAAAGATGGAAGCAACTCTGAGAGAGACAGAGATGAGGGAAGAACAATCCAGGCAGAGACAAAAACATGTGCAGAGATAAAGAGACAGAAAACTAAATCATGTATTTGGGGATTATTGCATAGTTGAGTTTGTTTAGAGGTTGTTTGTTTAGAGGTTAGGGATCATGGATCCTAAAGGAATGTGAACCCCTAAAATGATATGCTAAAATTGGTAGGTGCATTTTTTTTTTTTTTTTTTTTTGAGCCAGGTCTCAGTCTGTTGCCCAGGCTGGAGTGCAGTGGCATAATCACGGCTCACTGTAGCCTAGACCTTCTGGGCTCGAGTGATCCTCCCACCTCATTCCCCTGAGTAGCTGGGACAAAGATGCATACCACCACACCCGGCTAATTTTTGTATTCTTTGTAGAGACATGGGTTTCACCATGTTGCCCAGGCTGGTCTCAAACTCTTAGACTCAAGCCATCTGCCAGCCTCGGCCTCCCAAAGTGCTGGGATTACAGGTGTGAGCCATCACACCCTGCTGGGATGTGTACTTTTTTTTATAGAGCTGTCATCAAATTCTCAAGGGAGGATGTGACCCAAAAGAGAGTCACCAGCTTGGGAGTAGATAGAAATATGACTGGTTAGTAGTCCGGGGACCTAATATGGAAGGTCTCTTGTAACAGTCTGCAGTTTATACTTGATACATGTATTTTTTTTTTTATTTGGAAGTGTCATAATTAGAGCCTTGTTTTTGGAAGATATATCTGATATTGTGTGGATATGTTAGACTAGAGGTAGGAAAGACATTTGAGAAACTTGATCCAGGTGAAAATTCATGTTAAGGTGTAAAGGGAATCAGGAATCTATAGACAGAAATGGAGAGAGACTCATCAGGACTTAGGAACCAGTTTCTATGGGAGGCAACAAGCATGGGAGAATGGAAGGGTGCTAACTTACTGGACACCACTTTTGTGTCAGTGTTTGCTAAATACTTCATAGAAAACTGTGGTCCATAAAACTTCATTTTCTGTGCAGATCAATTCAGAAAATCAATATAGCTGTGTTTACAGTATTTGAGCAAGTTTCAAGTGGTGCATATCTTGTGCATTGGCTGTCCCACACCTTCCCGAAGTTCCGTGATTTTCTAGAAGGACTCACAGTCTTCAATAGCAGATTATAGTTATGAATAAGATTTATTACAGCAAAGGATACAAAGCAAAAAGAAAAAGTGGGGAAAAGATAAGCATCTACAGTGGAGTCCAGAGAAGTCGTGCTTGGACTTCCTAGTACTTTCTCTTAGGAAACCACACAGGGCATGTTTTCTTTTTAGCAGTGAACTACAGGGACATGTGTGGAATGTCTCTGCCCAGGGAAACCCATTCTGGTGCTTCCAGGGGATTTAGCAGGCTGGTCATAGAGGCACCACCTGCTAGCAACTGGCCACAGCAGCTGAAACTCAGGACCCTCAATAATGAAGCCAGGTGCGCATCATCAATGTTAATGTTTGTGCAAGCAGCCCTGAGAAACCTAATCTGGCATAGTTCATTGCTCTGGTATATATAACAAAGTCATTAATCATTCATCTAAAGAACACTCCAGGGGCCACCTTCTCAGGGGTTGGGCAAGGATCAATCATGGTTCTCTCAGAGACTTACAAAGAATAAGCAAGCAGATCTGCTCTGTTGTCTCTTTGCTGATACCAGTGGTGATGTGTTCTATGTCATTCTTGAGATTGGACCATATACTTACACAAGGTTTTTAAATTCTACTTTATAGAACTCAGTTGATTGCATAGAAATGAATAAGAAAGTTCTTGCTTTCAAGAAGTTCACAGTCATAATACAGTGTGATAAATGTAATAAAGAAGCAAATTAATAGTGTTAGTATGGACAGGGCAGTGATTAAGTGTCAGGAACTCTTTGGTAAGCGTCTTTGGAGGAAATGCCATCTAAATGGGTAAAATCTGCTATGTTAGGATTTACTTAACATATTTACTACACACATAAGTGAGTTTTCTAAACCAGTTTCATATAAAGCAATTATTTATTCATTTATTCCACAAATATTAAGTGCTTGTTCTAGACACTGCTAGGTTTTGGGGATACCGTAGGGAGCAAGACAAAATTCGTGTTTTTATGGGAGCTTTAAGTAAGTAGAAGACACAAGATATTCTTCACTTTTGTGAAAGCACTAAAATGATTTCTAGTTGTTTATTAGTAGTGGTAGTCATGAATTTTTCATGAAAATTACTGGATTAAAATAATCAAGGGGAAAAGAAAATCTAGCTTTATTTCCTTATCATACAGTGAAAATATCTCAAGAAAGGTCAAATGTATTAAGTTATCCTTGTCAAAACATTTTTTTGAAGGTAAGATCAGCTTTTTGTTCATATGTATGTCATCACTAATCACTGTACTTTTCCTTCAATAGCAGATGGTGAGCTATATATGTTTGGAGAACCTGAGAATGGGAAGTTAGGTCTTCCTAATCAGCTCCTGAGCAATCACAGAACACCCCAGCTGGTGTCTGAAATTCCTGAGAAGGTGATCCAAGTAGCTTGTGGCGGAGAGCACACTGTGGTTCTCACAGGTATGGATGGAGTCCACTGTTCTGTTCCCTGCTTTCTGTGGAGACTAATGAAATTTTTTTAGTGTTCATTTTTTTTTATTGTGGTAAGAATACTTGCTATAAGAACTACCTTCTTAATAGATTTTTAAGTGTATAATACAGTATTTTTATATGTAGGCACCACTATTGTACAGCAGATGTCTGAAACTTATCTTGAATAACTGAAACTTCATGCCCACTGTACGGTAACTCGTCTTTCCCACCTCCCCTCAGCTCCTGGCAACCACCATTCTGTTCTTAGCCTCTATGAGTTTGACTCTTAGACACCTCGTGTCAGGTGGCTTTGCATCTCTTTCCATTAAGATTCTCACTTTTGGGGCCTGGTGCAATGGCTGACACCTGTAATCCTAGCATCTTGGGAGGCCAAGGCAAGCAGATCTCTTCAGCCCAGGAGTTTGAGACCAGCCTGAGCAACATGGTGAAACCCCAACTTTACTAAAATTAGCCAGGTGTGGTCTCAGCTAGACCTTGTCTCCAAAAAAAAAAAAAAAAAAAAAAACCCAAAAAGATTCTCACCCTTTATTTCTATACTTAATATATATTTCTGGTCTATGAAATAATTTTTTTAAGTAGAAAAAAATGAATCCTGCTAATGTAATTTATATTTTCATGACCTTAACTTTTTTTTTTTTTTTGAGACGGATTTCACTCTTGTCATCTAGGCTGAAGTGCAACGGCCTGATCTCAGCTCACTGCAGCCTTTGCTTCCTGCGTTCAAGCAATTCTCCCGCCTCAGCCTTCTGAGTAGCTGGGATTACAGGCGCCCACTACCATGCCCGGCTAATTTTTGTATTTTTAGTAGAGGGTGGGTTTTGCCATGTTGGCAAGACTGCCTCGAACTCCTAACCTCAGGTGATTCACCCGCCTCGGCCTCCCAAAGTGTTGGGATTACAGGCGTGAGCCACCACATCTGGCCTGACCTTAACATTTTTAATGGCAACATATTCCATTATTTTTAGCTCATTTTCAAGGACAAACAATTTTTCTTATATATATGTTTTCTATATTTATCTAAAATCGACATTTTTCCTGAAATGCCTTCTTTTGGAGAAGCTTTTTGTTCAAGCTATTTTCTACATGACATTGATAATTCTTTTTTTTGTGATATTTACAGTGTATAACTTGGGAATTTCTTTGTAGTTGTATGTTCTGTTATAGTAATTTATTAAAAAGTGGTAAGGTTTTAAATTACAGATAATAAAATAAAGTTGGGACCTTAATAGTGATGTTACTTTTGGAATCTGAATTTCGTATTTGTTATGACATGTCATTTCTCACAATTCTAATCACTGTATTGAAATATACTCACTACTTGCTAATATGTTTACTAAATTGATGCTTCCAAATTTTTTTCGACATTAGATTTATTTTAGATGAGTAATGTACATAATACAATTAGGTAGTGAATTATTATATTTTTTGCACAAAAATTAATAGTTTGTGAAATCACCACTTAATCTTTAGTAGCCCAAAGTTAGAAATGTTGCAGATAAATTTTGAATAATATCCAATTCTAAGATGATATGCCTAATGTTGCCGGGTAAGTGAAGAATATTTTATCTTTATATTTTTCTCTCCGATGTTACTTTTCCTCAACTTCCTGTTCCAGCCCCAGTCATGGTTATTAAGCTTTAGTTACTAGATGGAATCTTTTCTAAGTTAGAAAAAATTTTTTTTCAAAACTTATACTCTTAAATTTGGAAATAATTCTGAGGTTTAAGATTTTTTTGAATTCCTGTTGAAAAAGTGAATTTTTATATAATTTCAAAAATGTCCTAAAAATTAAACTTTGAAATTAATTTTTAAACATCTGAAAATTGATTCTATAGACAGAAATGCAACTTGATGTGTTACATATTTTCTCTAGTTTATGCAAAGATTATAGAAAGAATGAATAGGTCGTTCAGGGTTATTTTAACAGATACAGATGCTGATTGTATAATAATAGCATCTTCAACCATTCATTATAAAATATTTTTCTATAAAGTGAGCAACAAGATAATCTATGATACTTTTAATGAAAGCTTAATTCTTACTTTTATATTCTTAATTTAAAATAAACACACTTAAGGATGATGTTTTCTTGTGGTTTTAAAGACATTTAGCTTTCTGGGGTCTTTGTTCTGAGCCTAAGTATAATCTTTCCAGAAACTGATTGCTCTCTCCAGATTTTTGCAAGCTTTGGGATCTCATACACCAGGAAAGTTTTTTAAATTATGAGATGCATCTATTTGACAGACCTGGAATAGTTATTGTTTGCCACTAAGATTTCCACTGCAGATGCAAGAAAGAAGTGTCCTTGCGTTTCCTGTCTGATTGTGGCAGCCAACATTGAATGGGGGAATACAGGAGAAAAACTTGGCAATACAGGGAAAAAAACATGAAGAGAGAATTTTTACAGTTCATAAAATAATTTTGTAAACAGTGAAGAGCTTGTGTTACAATCCAGAGAATAACCTAAAATTTGAGTTTAAAAAATTATGAGAACCAATAGATGGTTGTCAGCTTCTGGTTCACATTTGCCTAAATATGGGCATTGAAAAAAATGACTGTTTGCACTATCATATCATAAAATAAGGAATATTTTCAAAATAGAAAGCTCTTAATTGTATAATAAAGGACACCTCCTTCAACTGTATAAATGTATCTGTATGGAAATTTCACTACTTTGCCTGTTTTTCACATTTCTCCATGGACCTGTGCAAGCTTTATCATGAGCCAGCCCTGGTGAGGAACCTGATTCTGGAACACAGTATAGGCAGAATATTAAAAATATTTAGTCCTAGGTGATGAAGAAATGGACCTGAAGAGTATATTGATCATCAGTGTGACTAAATACTAAACTGGATTGCTAAGAGAGTTATGGAATATTTTGTAAGACCTTAAGGAAAGAATAGCTAATCACCTGTTCCAATTTCTTTCACTAAAGAAAAGCACTTGGATTAGATTATTCTATGAAGGGCCTTCCCAGCCTTGTTTTTCTATATGTCTATAACTCTTACCTTAAAATCTATTAGAGGATCATTCATTAAACTATTTTTAAAACAATTTAGTTCATAGCTGATGAATTTATTTCAAATATAATATTTGCACATGACCACGATAGTTTAGAAAATAAAACTGGTTGTAGTGATAGGGTGATTATAGTTTCGCCTTGGGATCAGGGAAACCATGGACCACTGTGGAAAAAGTCTGAGGCTGGAACTTGGTACCGACTAAGTGAGGCAGAGTGATATTTGTAATTTTGTAAGTCATCCACAGCAGTTACCAACAGATAAGAAAGGCCAGTTGTAAGATGGGGTTCACAATGAAGTCTGGGTCCTGAGGCAAATGAGAATTTATCTTAACTTCTAAGATTATGTTTGGATAAACTTAAGTGTTCTACAGGTTAACAAATTATTCGTTCTGAAATCAAATATATTCTGTGAAATTACAATAATATTGATCTGAAGCTAACTGATCAAATCTGTTTTCCTAATGTAATATTACTTATTAACATTAAATTATGTTGTTAAATGTCACAAAGGTGATATGGCCAAAAATTCTATTGGTTGTTAAATATAATGTCCTTAAATAAGAGCACCTTAGATCATTTTTATAAAATAGAAACTACTGTCATCACTAATATCCAAGCACCTGAATGGGAACCTACCAGGATACGGAACAAAACTTTTGTAACATGATTCAGACTGTCTAAACAGCCTCATTTCACAGGCTAATTGAAGTCAGACAGCCTAAGAAATGTAGAGTAATTGTTGGTCAGCTAGAGATAGATAGTTGTTTTAATTTACCCAGTATTCTACTGTTAAGCTGAACATTTAGAACTGGAAATATGCCATGTGATTATTAATTAAACTAAGATGGTTTTTTAATATTAAAATAAAGATCTGTTTTGCCATTGCCTCAATATGGCTTCATATCCTTAATACAGCATATTTTCTTTAAGGAGTAATATCTATTTGTCTTATTTATGAAGCAAACATTTTTATTAGAAAAAATTGTAAAACCACATGGCCATAGACAGTTAGGTTTTCATTTGTAACCCCTATTGACAGAATGAGTTGATTAGATACTTTTTAGAAAAATGTTCTTTACAACAGAATGTCATATTATGTTTTCAAATCTGCCTGAATGTTTTCTCTTTTAATCCTGTCAGCAACTCTATTAGATAGGGATTATAACATCAGAGAATCTAAGTAACTCACCTGCTTGCCACAGCTAGTAATAACGAAGGTTTGGGTTCTGGCATGAATACCAAGCGCTTACCCTTCCTCCTGTAATAGGAGAAACTCAATGCACTAAACTCAGTGTACTAAGGAGAAGTGACTAATGTCATCGACACTGCGCGTCCTAATGCAGCAGCGAGGAGCATGTCTCTAAAAGGACCCTTTCATCACCACTCTTGTATCCTGTTTTTGTACTTTTTCATTTCTAGAAAACATATGACATAATATTTAATGAGTTACTGGAAGTCCTTTGGAATCACTTCAAAATATCAATATAAAGAAAAGCTTTTCCCCTCCTGTTATAGTTGCATTTCCCAGTAAAGAAGCTTTACTTGTGAATAAATGTAGCATATGTACTATCAGTTTTAATTCTCAAGACAATTCTCTGAAATTGGGTTTTATAAAATAGATTATTAAACTACTTGTATTTTGTTTTATTTTATTTTTGAGATGGAGTCTTGCTCTGTTGCCCAGGCTGGAGTGCAGTGGTGTGATCTCTGGTCACTGCAACCTCCACCTCCTGGGTTCAAGCGATTCTCCTGCCTCAGCCTCCCTAGTAGCTGGGATTACAAGTGTACACCACCACGCCCGGCTAATTTTTGTATTTTTAGTAGAGACGGTTTCACCACATTGGCCAGACTCTTCTCCAACTCCTGACCTTAGGTAATGCATAAACTACTTTTAAAAGGAAGAAGTTTTTCTGTAGGAGACACTCTTCACTTTTTATTTGACATAGTGAATTAGCTTAATGACAGTTGGTACTTTCTTTTTTATTTTTTGAGGTGGAATGTCGCTCTATCACCCAAGCTGGAGTGCAGTGGTGCAATCTTGGCCCACTGCAACCTCTGCCTCCTGGGTTCAAGCGATTCTTCTGCCTCAGCCTCCCGATGTAGCTGGAATTACAGATGCGTGCCATCATGCCCAACTAATTTTTGTAATTTTAGTAGAGATCGGTTTCACCATGATGGCCAGGCCAGTCTCAAGCCTGGCCTCAAGCAATCCACCCGCCTTGGCCTCCCAAGGTGCTGGGATTATAGGTGTGAGCTACTGGCCGATAGTTGGTACTTTTTGAGCCGATGTAATTATGGGGACGTTTCAGGTAGTTCCCTGACTTATGTGCCTTGTATCATACCTGTTACTTACCTAACTTTTATGTTTATATATAAAAGATAAAATCATACCCATGTCATAATTTTTATAATTATGTACCTTTTCATTTTTCTCTTCCTTCGTCATTGAAAGATTTATACTTCAATGTTAAGTATTCTTAAATGGGGTTTTTTTTGCCCCCAGAGGCACTTAACCTTCACTATAAAAGGTTGAATGTCACAATTTTTCCAGATATGATGGTACCAGTGTCTGCTTCCATAATGATTCTCTTGTATTTGCCCCTTTCGTTTCAGAGAATGCTGTGTATACCTTTGGCCTGGGACAGTTTGGTCAGCTGGGTCTTGGCACTTTTCTTTTTGAAACTTCAGAACCCAAAGTCATTGAGAATATTAGGGATCATACAATAAGTTATATTTCTTGTGGAGAAAATCACACAGCTTTGATAACAGGTATGGATTAGAATTTCTGTTATATATTTATAGAACGGGGTGTATTTTATTACAAAATAAATTATATCTGGAATGAATGTATCTAACTTAAGTAAAGGAATTCATGACTGAGAAAAATGGAATTCCATGTTTACTATTCCAAAGTATAAAGTCGTGAGCTCCTTTTTATTATTTTAATTCAATTTAGAATACATGTAAATGATCCCAAGATTTAGAACCTCACAATAGCCTGCTGATGTCAGAAGTTAGACCATAGTATTATTCTTTGGCAGAAAACAGGAATCTTTTTGAAATTATATCAGTTTGAAGCCTCTTAACTCTGCTCAGGCCAAAAGGAAAAAATCCCAGAAGCAGAAACTTATTTTAAAACATTCTTCCTATTCAGTCTGACAGAGCTGCATTCAGGCCGAGTCGATTCTCATGTTTTTGCCATCTGGAGGCGTTTTCAGGAATGACTCCTTTCCTTCTCTTTCTACAGTGTTAGAGAGAAAGGCCCCTCAGAGACCAATAAGTGGATACCTTCTTCCACAGTGTGGTATCTCCTTCATGCAGGGAAATGTTCCTTTGAGCCCACTTCTCAGCCTCAAAACTATGTGCTGCTAATAATGTAGGACTCAGTAAAGATTCTCCCCTAAATGATTCAGTCACATATATGTAGGTAATGGATATAGTCCTCAGTTTTCAATGCTTTGTAACAAAAGGGTGTATAATTTCACTATTTCTGTCTAAAAATGGAGTGAATCATCGGAAAGTCAGAAATCATCTAGTATATTGACATAATCCATGTACTAGCATTTCTACTTTTTTCCCTTCTTTCTGAAAAGCTCCCACTATGAAAAAGCTCCTGAAAAAGGTACTGCTCGTCTAATGGTGTCTGGCTAGGGAAACTAGGAATCAGCAAATGCAAGATACACTGTTCCTTCTTCCCCAGAGAACCTTTCAGAGAGGATGACCTGCCCATTATCAAGTATCAATGCTCTTGAGAACATATCATGAAATAGCATTATATAGAATATGAAAAGTATTATTCGTTCGTCATCTACTAAGAGTTGTTGATGTGTATCCCTTAACTATAGGGTCCTAGTGTCACTTTCTCTGTCCTTACTGTCATTTTTCATCAACTCTAAACTGCCACTGATAGTAAATACATAGTTTTTAATCTGTCATCTAACATGCAATTTGATTATTTAGTTAAATTTTCATAGTACCTTTACTCCTGATAAAAAGAGTTATAGCACAAATCATTGAACATTAACTTTGTTTGCCTTTTTGTTCATCAGTCGTCCCTAAAGAGCAAGTGGTGTGGATTTTTTTTTTTTTTCATCTAGTACTAATGAGAAGTACGTAGTGAGTTATCTGCAAGGCCTTGCCAGTTCCCCATTATAGCCAGTGGCTCATATTTTTAAAAGCTCTCTGAAGTTGGAAGTGCCATCAGGCAGCTTGGATCAGGGTTTGTTTTTTTTCAGGCAAAAGACAATCAAATTTAAAAGGCAAACCTTAAAAAAACATTTGGGTAAAGAAATCAGGTTGAAAAGAAGGAGGAAGGAAGGGATAAAGACGATAAGGAGTATATATAAAAGAAGGACATAAATACTTAATAGTAAGAATTATAAGAGTCTACAGCCTGGTCAACATGGTGAAACCCCATCTCTACTAAAAAAAAAAATACAAAAATTAGCCGGCGTGGCAGCGCGTGCCTGTAATCCCAGCTATTGAAGCTGAGACAGGAGAATCACTTGAACCCAGGAGGCAGAGGTTGCAGTGAGCCGAGAT
>NC_037677.1:38249803-38285229 GCF_003255815.1 Theropithecus gelada
GAACAAACGTATGTTAGAATTTTGAGCTTTTCTCATTTAATAGAGTTGTGGACATTATGCTTCTATTTAGTTGCTGGTTTTATAAAACATACTTATCTGCTTTATATAGTCACTAGGTGAAGTAAACAAAACATCGAGACTAGGGATTGATTAGTACTAGTGTAAAAGAACAACAGGACAAAATATTTGAAATCAGGAGTGTTCCAGAAAATGTTAGATATATAATACCCTTACAAAGCTTTCTGGATGTTATATGCAAAACCTCTGTTTGGGTATAACCTGTGAACATCAGCTAAACTTGAAAGGATGATGGAGATTCCTTGAGATGTAGTAAGAGCAGTATTTTTTATCTTCCTGGCTAAATTTTAATTTCAGCTCAAAATATCAGTGTAGCTTGTCATATTCATGCTGTTTATGGGAATTTTTATGGAACTTTTAAAGTATTCCATGTGTTCAAAAAGTATTTATTGAGCACAGTCTAAGCACTTGGGGATATTCACAGTGACCATGACCCTTACTCTCAAATATCTTATCTAATAGAGAAGCTAACAGAATTGTTTAGACTATGGGATCCTTGAGACCAAGAATTCTGTCTCAGTCATCTTTTTGCAGCCCCTATGCCAAGCACTTAGGAGATGTTCTCTAAATGTTTTTTGAATATGTAGATGAATGAATGAACAACTTTGATTCATAGGTGTATACCTATCAATATTGGTCTTTCAGTTTTTCATTGAATGTGGTAGAAGGTGAGCTTGATAACGGTGATGGCAGGTTAGGTAAGGGATCAGATTGGTGAGGAGGAAGCATAATAGAATACAGTGAGTCTCAGCACATATTAACTACCTGTGAAGTTGTTTTTTTTTTTTTTTTTGAGACAGGGTCTCGCTCTGTTGCCCAAGCTGGAGTGCAGTGGCGTGATCTCTGATTACTGCAGCCTCAACCTCCTGGGCTCCAGCCATCCTCCCACCTCAGCACCCCCTCTCCGAATAGCTGAAACTACAGGCATGCACCACCACACCCAGCTAATTTTTGTGGTTTTTTTGTAGAGATGGGGTTTCACCATGTTGCTCAGGCTGGTCTGGAACTCCTGAGCTCAAGCCATCTGCCTGTCTCAGCTTCCCAAAGTGCTGGGAGAATAGGTGTGAGCCCCCGCACCTGGCCTACCTGTGGAGTTTAAAAATATACATATATAGATGTCTAGCCCCTACTTTAGACCCACTGACTCAGATTCCCTAGGGATGGGGCTAAGATATCTATATTGTATTCAAGCTCCACTGGTTATGATGGTACACAACCAGTTCTGAAAACCTCTGGTTTGCTTGTTAAGAACATTGACTTTGGAATCAGACAAGCCTGCTATTAAATCTTGGTTCTATCACTTAGTTACCATTTGTCCTGGACTACTGTTCATTTTCATTGCTGTAAAATAATTGTCCCATTTTTAAATATTTTTAGCTCTAAAACCTGAAAAGGTGAAATTAGCTGCCTGTGGAAGGAACCACACCCTGGTGTCAACAGGTATAGTGCTCAACCTGTATGATTTCCTGCCTGACTTTGAGAACTGAGGTCTCATTCCAGTAACGTGGTTTTGTAAAATTAATAGAGATTATACTTTGGCAACAGTACAATTAGGGTTTTTGAAAATGTCAATGGCTAGTACACATTTGCCTTTGCAAATATACACAAATGTCAAATGGCTGAAGAAAAAGCTTCTTTTCTTGGATTATATCATGGGACAGCATCTCCTAACCTGTGTGTCCACCTTAGGGGCTGGTTATTCCTGTTCTTGCTCTTCTAGAACTCTTCCTTACTAAGGTTGAGTGGAAGGCACCCGGAAGGCTGTTGATGTGAGCGAGCACAATTCCCATCAAAACCCATACCAGCTTTTGTGTGTGTATGTGTGTTTGTAGAAATTAACAAAGTGCTTCTAAAATTTATATGGAAAACAATTGACATAGAAGAGCCAAAACAGTTTTGAAAAATAACAAAATTAGAGGACTGGCACTACCTGATTTCAAGACTCACTGTAAAGCTGCCGTAATCAAGACGGTGTGGTATTGGCAAAAAGATAGACAAAGATTAATGGAACAGAATAGAGTCTGCAAGTAGACCCGTATATATATGCCCACTTGATTTTTGGCAGAGATGTGAAATTCAATAGAGAAAGAGTAGTATCTTCAGCAAATGCTGCGGTAACAACTAGACCTCCAGGACCTGACCACTGAGCAGTTCTTCCTACCACCTTCCCCCTGCCCCTGCCCCGCGCCCCCAACCACTTATTCTGTCTTCAGGATGTTTTCACTGTGTCAGCTGCTCTCCACCTCTCCATACCTTTCCCTTTCTGAAGTGTCTTTTCTCTTTCTCTTAGGCTTTTCAGATTATCTTTTGAGATCCCATTAAGTGTTACTTCTTCCATGGAACATTTTGTGACTGTTCAACTTTGTGTTCATTTATTTGTTTGAATTATTTCAATCTCACCAACTCTGGTTTGCTCCATGTGTGTTAAATTGTGCACTCCAATTTCTTGTGACCTTGTATGTATTTTCCATTTGAAAGCTAATCTTGTTTCCCCAATTAGGTTTCCTCTTTTCTTAAAAACAAAAAATAAAAATAACAATAACTTTAAAATTTTTACTAACTCAGGCTGATTCTGCCCTCATTTCACCCTATAATTTAGCAAGGCTTTAACTTCGTGTATATGTTTATGACGTAGCTAACTAATTATGTGTTAAAAATCTTCATTAATTTACAACTTACTGGAAATGTGTATAATCTAGGCATGATGTACTTTTTATTTAATTAACAGAGTAATTAACAAACATTTTTACGTACTTTAAATGAGCCAAATGCTGTTCTAAGAATTTTACAAATCTCAGCTAATTCAGTCTTCATAACAACTCTTATGAAGTAGGTACTATTATTATTCCCATTTTATAGATGAGGAAAATGAGGCACACAGAGGTTATGGCTTGCCCAAGGTCCCACAGCTTTGGTGAGTGGTAAGCCAGAATTTGCACCCAAGCAGTCTGGCTCTGGAGTCTTTCCTCCTAAACAGAGTGCTATAGTGACTTCTTATTTAGCTAGGAAGTTAAAATGAATACAACATAGAATTATCATGTTTCTAATTAGATTCTTCTTGGATTTGCCTCGTTTTACTTATTTATACTATATCTTAGCTTTAATGGGTACAGAAGTTAAAATTAACGGACACATCTCTTTTAAAATAGATTTGCATTTTAAACTAGTTTGGAAGTTACTTCCCTTGTTTTTACTCTGAATTAATAAAGTACTATATTAGCAAGAAATACGTTCCATTCATTCTGTTCATTTCAGTTGCTAGTTACATTCTAGATTGATTTCTAACATCTCACAAAAATATGTGACCTTGCTTGTTTTGCTGTATTTTGACGATGAAATGAAGTTGTCTCCCCAATAATAGGATAATGATAGCTTTCAACTTTCTTCACTGTTAATAGAGGAAATCGCTGCTATACACTGACCTGTCTCATAAAAAGGGGGACTCTATAGTCTGTTGATGTTTTCTTTTCCATGTGCAGAAGGAGGCAATGTATATGCAACTGGTGGAAATGATGAAGGACAGCTGGGGCTGGGTGACACTGAAGAAAGAAACACTTTTCATGTAATTAGCTTTTTTACATCCGAGCATAAGATTAAACAGCTCTCTGCTGGATCTGATACTTCAGCTGCCCTAACTGGTGAGGCTTGTTTCTTTTTCAGTCTGGGACACATTCCTTTCCTGTAGATCAATATATGCCAACTCAGTAAACTGAAGGGAGCATTGCTGTTTAGTTTTCTTTCATTGACTATCTATGTGTTTTCAGAAAACATTTAAAATATAACTTTAAATCTTGACATACTGCAATTTTATGCTTATTTATGCTTATTTTATGCTTATTTGTGCTTATTTAAATATACATTTAAAAAGTAATTGGCAAATAAGCTCTAAGCTATGCTCTCCATCTACTCCTTTAGATATTCTTAAATATTATTTTCATTGTGTGCTCTTAAAGTTCTACTTACAGTTTTAGCTGAAGTTGCTATCAGAAACATCCACAGAAATCTATTGCAGCATATGGTGTTAAAATGTGATTTGTAACAGTCATTGTACCTCTCTGCCCTCCCTACCAAAAGCCCATATGAGACAGTTCTTTAAAATTTGGAGCCAAGATCAGCTTGATCTCACTGAAGCTGCTGGTTAGCTGCTTTGTTTCAAGCAGGAGACTATGTAACATCCGGTGTTACTCTATCAGGAAAGTCAGAGTTATATCTGAAGCTCTATCCTTTGGATTTTGTCAGCCCTTAAGTTAGCATTTTGACATCCTTTCAGTTGTTATTTTCATTTATTTGTTTTGCATTACTAAACCACTTCAAAATTTAAATTATTTAAAATACATAAATAAATCTTGAGAATTCTTTTCTAAAATATTTTTCCTAGATTTTTTCTGACATCAAAACCCTTATCAGAAATTTAAGTTACCTATTTTTGAGATGTTTTACATGATATTGTATCTTCATCCTCTAAGGTTAGCTTCTGTGTTTTCAGGTTTAAATTGTAAGGAAAAAAATATGTAGTGGAATACATTTCTTCTCTTCTTTTTTCCAAAACATCATTTCCACAGCGCTCTCAAGAGCAAGGTCTTCCAGGCTTTTTTGACCTGCAGGTGTCTAATGTGACCTGTGCTGTCTTTCAGTTCAGTTGCAGGTAGACTGCTTGGAAGGAGGAGAACATTTCTGTTTAGAGACATTAGAATGGGAAAGGGTGATTGTAGGAAAGGGCATTCTGTCTTTGCTATTGAGATAAAAATATGGCCAGGACTAAAGTGATTTACAATCAGGCTGTTCTGTGTTCTTTATCATGATAGAAGTATTTCACAATATAAATTGAACTCTTAAGTAGCTAACTGGTGTAAATGTCTTAGTAGTACTTTATTGTTAAGATACATACTTTTTATGAACTATAAAATAAATGGTCTTTTGGAAGTATAATAGCTTCAGAGCCTGACTACCTTTTGAAACCTTTTCTCCCCCTTGTATTTTTCTTTGTAGAGGATGGAAGACTTTTTATGTGGGGTGACAATTGCCAAGGGCAAATTGGTTTAAAAAATGTAACTAATGTCTGTGTCCCTCATCAAGTGACCATTGGAAAACCTGTCTCCTGGATCTCTTGTGGATATTACCATTCAGCTTTTGTAACAAGTAAGACACATTTTGAAGTCATCATGTTATCTCCCACTTCTGTGTTATTAAATTAATAATGAAATGATGTAACATATTCTCTGGTTCTATAGAAATAATGCCATGGTTGTTCATGTCATGAAATTGTTTTGGTCTGTTTTAGGTCACAGTATTTCCCCATTTATATGATAAGAGTTCATAATTTCAAACTGTGTCTGACATGATCACTTTTTAGGTGAATATGGAGAGCTCAGCATGGGATATGGTTTCCTTTGGGAGGACTTTCTCAGCATTCCCAACTTCTCCCTTTCCTGGACCTACTGGCAACCTTTTCTATCTTAGTTAAAATATTTGAAATGTTGGGCTCTAGCTGTTATAGTCTATATCTACACTAGTAATAACAGAGGAAGTGTGATTATGACTTTGCATCTAATTGATGGGATTTTTTAATAGTAAAAATACCTAGAGGAAATAGTTTATGGACCCTCTTAGACAAATCTTTAAAGATTTATTTTATGCATTTACTCTTTATTTCATGTACCACAGACTCGGGGTTAGAAAGTGGTAATTCACCCATCTCAGTGCCCCCCAAAGTTACCAATGAATTGGCAGCAGCATGATACCAAGAGAGAGTAAACCTGACTTTGTCAGTATTTTTCACCACTGCATCCCTGGTGTCTTGAACAAACTGATAATCAATAAATATTATTGAATAAAGGAGAAAGTGAATGAATGATGAATTGATTGCGTTCCTTGGGGCAACGCTACCTACCAACTTATTGGCAACTTTTGGCTCCTGGGGTTGGTATAGTCTGTACTTGCTTTGTTCATGAAACAAAAAACAGGAAACAAAAACACAAATGGGAAAAAAAGGCAGCCAAATGATAAAAATACCAAGCAAAAGCATTGTTTTGTATTTGGACTTTAAGAAAACTGCCAGAATGAATTGTGTGAATGAACTCTGCATTAGCCATTAGGTGAACAAGTGGAATAGTTCATCTTAACCAACAGGCATTACATTGAGCTTTTTTTTTTTTTTTTGGTGTGTTTTTATGCTTTTTAAAAAAATTAAAACCCAGCTTTATTGAGATATAATTCACATACCCTACAATTCACCCATTTAAGGTAGATGATGGAATGTTTTTTAACATATTCACAGGTTTGTACATAAAATGAACTTTTATACCGAGTATTTTGCTGAGATTCATTTACATCAGCTGATATGAACTGTCAGTAATTTTCACACTAGCCATTATTTTATGACTTTAATCACTTAAAGCAACTTTTTACGAATTTTGGAAATAACTCATGTATAAGGGGTTTTACTTAATATGTATTTCATGATAGATGAAAGTGTTACATAGAAAAGCATTTTTTTTCTCTTTGTTGAATTTGTAGATCAGAAAAAGCAGATTCTTTATTTTTAATTTTTAGTATTTGTGGGTACATAATATATATATATATATATAGTGGGTACATTATATGTATATATGTAGTGGGTACATTTTATGTATATATATATGGAATACCTGAGATTTTTTATACAGGCATGTGATGGGTAATAATCACGTCGTGGCGAATGGGGTATCCATCCCCTCAAGCATTTACCCATTGTGTTACAAACAATCCAATGATACTCTCTTAGTTATTTTAAGATGTACAATTATTTTGATTGTAATCATCCTGTTGTGCTGTCAAATACTAGATATTATTATTTCTAATTTTTGGACCCATTAACCTACCCTCCTACACACACCCCACTCCCCTTTCTAGCCTTTGGTAACAATCCTTCTACTCTTTATTTCCATGAGTTTGTTTTGATTTTTACATCCCACAAATAAGTGAGAACATGCAGTATATGTCTTTCTGTGCCTGTTTTATTTCATTTAACATAATGACTTCCAGTTCCATCCATGTCGTTGCAAATGACTGGATCTCATTCTTTTTCATGGCTGAATAGTACTCTATGGTGGATAAGTACCACATTTTTTCTTTTTTTTGAGACAGAGTCTTGCTCTTTTGCCCAGGTTGGAGAACAGTAGCGCAATCTCAGCTCACTGTATCCTCTGCCTCCCGGGTTCAAGTGATTCTCCTGCCTCAGCCTCCTGAGTAGCTCGTATTACAGGCGCCAACCATCATGTCCAGCTAATTTTTTTTGTATTTTTAGTAGCAACAGGGTTTCACCATGTTGGTCAGTCTGGTCTTGAACTCCTGACCTCAGGTGATCCGCCCACCTTGGCCTCCCAAAGTGCTGGGATTACAGGTCTGAGCCACCGCGTCCAGCTCCACGTTTTCTTTATTCAGTCATCTGTTGATGAACACTTAGGTTGCTTCCAAATCTTGACTGTTGTGAACAGTGCTGCAACAAACATGGGAGTGCAGATATCTCTTTGATATACCAGTTTCTGTTCTTTGGGTATATACCCAGCAGTGGGATTGCTGGATCATATGGTAGCTCTGTTTTTAGTTTTTTGAGGAACCTCCAAACAGAATAGTGTATTTCCTAATAAAAATGCAGAACATATTACTAAGATAGTTATGTTTAAGACTTCCTACAGATTTTTCACCTACTAGTATGTTTAAATGCTCATGTTCGTATTTTAAATTCGTGTTCTCAATTCAAGTTCATATTATAAATTATATAAAATATTCAATTTTTAGATGTTATAGGTAAAATCTATGGAGTTTTCAGGTATTATCCCTGATTTCTGTGTCTTTTCATCTGATATGTTAATGGTTGGGTCTGAGCATTTCAACCAATGATTCACTGATTTAGGTGTAGTACAATAGGGGATATAAGCAAATGAGTTGGGGTCATGGGAACTGGGGGCAGGAATTTGTGGAGCAATCTTCAGAGACTGGAGAATAGAGACTTGGCAGTGTGCTTAAGATCAGAATCCTGGGGAAGGTAGCTATCAGAGCCAGGTAGATAGTTTGAAGAATCCAGATTTTATAAAAATTAATAGACCTAAGTGAAGTAGATATAATTGATATGAAATGACCTATTTGTTCTTCATAATAAATGTTATTTTATTTTTTATATATAAATAAGAAAAAGACCTTGAAATTAAATAAAACATTTTATATGGATTAAAAGCACTCACCTTCCCCTTTAAGGAAGGTCCTACTGATAAGCTACAGGAAAATATCTTCTTACCCTTTATAGCAAGCTCGTCCAACCCACAGCCCAGGATGGCTTTGAATGTGGCCCAACATAAATCGTAACCCTTCTTAAAACATGAGATTTATGCACAGACCTTTTCTTTTTTTAGCTCATCAGCTATCGTTAGTGTTAGTGTATTTAATGTGTGGCCAAAGACAATTCTTCCAGTGTGGTCCAGGGAAGCCAAAAGATTGGACACCCCTGCTTTATAGGTAAAACATTTTACTTTAAAAAGTTGACACTGTGAGAAACCTCAGCAACTTACTATGTAAAAGTCATTTTAAATGCTATTTCTTACAATACCAAGTTGATTAACATGTAGTACCTGCCCTTCTGGAGTTTACAGTCAAACTATAGGATGTATAGTTTTCCATGTACAAAGCATTTTCAAGTACAAATAGATTTCATTTAATCTCCCAACCACTCTGAGAGAGAGGTGGTGGTATCTCTGGTTCCGTATATGCAGGCAGGATTCGAACACAGTTTTAGTCAAGGTGATGCTGCAATTGAGTTGCAGAATCAGAATTTGAACTCCAGTCTTCCAGCTCTAAAAGCCAGAACAACTTCTACTGACAAGCAGTTTCTCTCCATGTACAAGAGGAAGAGGAGGATGTGGTAGCAGCTACTAATGACCAGGCACTGATTGTGTTCTAAGTGCCTTTGAATGCATTAATTCAGTTATTCCTATGAAACAACCCTATCACATAGGCACTTTTATCCCCATGTTACAGGCCTAGCGATTGAACAACTTGCTCAGTATGATTGAGTAAGTGGCAGAATCCAGATGCAAACAAGGCAGTCTGACTCGGTAGCACATACTTTTCACTACTGTGCTAGACCAATAACTGCAATATACAGCAGACCATGATTGGTAACATAAGACATTTGATAGCAGAGTCTTACGTGAGATCAAGAAAGAAAAAATATTATTTCTTGTTAAGGACATCAGGACATATTTCAGAGAAAGGGTGGTATTTGAGATTAACCATGAAAGATGGAAGCAACTCTGAGAGAGACAGAGATGAGGGAAGAACAATCCAGGCAGAGACAAAAACATGTGCAGAGATAAAGAGACAGAAAAGTAAATCATGTATTTGGAGATTATTGCATAGTTGAGTTTGTTTAGAGGTTGTTTGTTTAGAGGTTAGGGATCATGGATCCTAAAGGAATGTGAACCCCTAAAATGATATGCTAAAATTGGTAGGTGCATTTTTTTTTTTTTTTTTTTTTGAGCCAGGTCTCAGTCTGTTGCCCAGGCTGGAGTGCAGTGGCATAATCACGGCTCACTGTAGCCTAGACCTTCTGGGCTCGAGTGATCCTCCCACCTCATTCCCCTGAGTAGCTGGGACAAAGATGCATGCCACCACACCCGGCTAATTTTTGTATTCTTTGTAGAGACGTGGGTTTCACCATGTTGCCCAGGCTGGTCTCAAACTCTTAGACTCAAGCCATCTGCCAGCCTCGGCCTCCCAAAGTGCTGGGATTACAGGTGTGAGCCATCACACCCTGCTGGGATGTGTACTTTTTTTTAATAGAGCTGTCATCAAATTCTCAAGGGAGGATGTGACTCAAAAGAGAGTCACCGGCTTGGGAGTAGATAGAAATATGACTGGTTAGTAGTCCGGGGACCTAATATGGAAGGTCTCTTGTAACAGTCTGCAGTTTATACTTGATACATGTATTTTTTTTTTATTTGGAAGTGTCATAATTAGAGCCTTGTTTTTGGAAGATACATCTGATATTGTGTGGATATGTTAGACTAGAGGTAGGAAAGACATTTGAGAAACTTGATCCAGGTGAAAATTCATGTTAAGGTGTAAAGGGAATCAGGAATCTATAGACAGAAATGGAGAGAGACTCATCAGGACTTAGGAACCAGTTTCTATGGGAGGCAACAAGCATGGGAGAATGGAAGGGTGCTAACTTACTGGGCACCACTTTTGTGTCAGTGTTTGCTAAATACTTCATAGAAAACTGTGGTCCATAAAACTTCATTTTCTGTGCAGATCAATTCACAAAATCAATATAGCTGTGTTTACAGTATTTGAGCAAGTTTCAAGTGGTGCATATCTTGTGCATTGGCTGTCCCACACCTTCCCGAAGTTCCGTGATTTTCTAGAAGGATTCACAGTCTTCAATAGCAGATTATACTTATGAATAAGATTTATTACAGCAAAGGATACAAAGCAAAAAGAAAAAGTGGGGAAAAGATAAGCATCTACAGTGGAGTCCAGAGAAGTCGTGCTTGGACTTCCTAGTACTTTCTCTTAGGAAACCACACAGGGCATGTTTTCTTTTTAGCAGTGAACTACAGGGATATGTGTGGAATGTCTCTGCCCAGGGAAACCCATTCTGGTGCTTCCAGGGGATTTAGCAGGCTGGTCATATAGGCACCACCTGCTAGCAACTGGCCACAGCAGCTGAAACTCAGGACCCTCAGTAATGAAGCCAGGTGCGCATCATCAATGTTAATGTTTGTGCAAGCAGCCCTGAGAAACCTAATCTGGCATAGTTCATTGCTCTGGTATATATAACAAAGTCATTAATCATTCATCTAAAGAACACTCCAGGGGCCACCTTCTCAGGGGTTGGGCAAGGATCAATCATGGTTCTCTCAGAGACTTACAAAGAATAAGCAAGCAGATCTGCTCTGTTGTCTCTTTGCTGATACCAGTGGTGATGTGTTCTATGTCATTCTTGAGATTGGACCATATACTTAACACAAGATTTTTAAATTCTACTTTATAGAACTCAGTTAATTGCATAGAAATGAATAAGAAAGTTCTTGCTTTCAAGAAGTTCACAGTCATAATACAGTGTGATAAATGTAATAAAGAAGCAAATTAATAGTGTTAGTATGGACAGGGCAGTGACTAAGTGTCAGGAACTCTTTGGTAAGCGTCTTTGGAGGAAATGCCATCTAAATGGGTAAAATCTGCTATGTTAGGATTTACTTAACATATTTACTACACACATAAGTGAGTTTTCTAAACCAGTTTCATATAAAGCAATTATTTATTTATTTATTCCACAAATATTAAGTGCTTGTTCTAGACACTGCTAGGTTTTGGGGATACCGTAGGGAGCAAGACAAAATTCGTGTTTTTATGGGAGTTTTAAGTAAGTAGAAGACACAAGATATTCTTCACTTTTGTGAAGGCACTAAAATGATTTCTAGTTGTTTATTAGTAGTGGTAGTCATGAATTTTTCATGAAAATTACTGGATTAAAATAATCAAGGGGAAAAGAAAATCTAGCTTTATTTCCTTATCATACAGTGAAAATATCTCAAGAAAGGTCAAATGTATTAAGTTATCCTTGTCAAAACATTTTTTTGAAGGTAAGATCAGCTTTTTGTTCATATGTATGTCATCACTAATCACTGTACTTTTCCTTCAATAGCAGATGGTGAGCTATATATCTTTGGAGAACCTGAGAATGGGAAGTTAGGTCTTCCTAATCAGCTCCTGAGCAATCACAGAACACCCCAGCTGGTGTCTGAAATTCCTGAGAAGGTGATCCAAGTAGCTTGTGGCGGAGAGCACACTGTGGTTCTCACAGGTATGGATGGAGTCCACTGTTCTGTTCCCTGCTTTCTGTGGAGACTAATGAAATTTTTTTAGTGTTCATTTTTTTTTATTGTGGTAAGAATACTTGCTATAAGAACTACCTTCTTAATAGATTTTTAAGTGTATAATACAGTATTTTTATATGTAGGCACCACCATTGTACAGCAGATGTCTGAAACTTATCTTGAATAACTGAAACTTCATGCCCACTGTACGGCAACTCGTCTTTCCCGCCTCCCCTCAGCTCCTGGCAACCACCATTCTGTTCTTAGCCTCTATGAGTTTGACTCTTAGACACCTCGTGTCAGGTGACTTTGCATCTCTTTCCATTAAGATTCTCACTTTGGGGGCCTGGTGCAATGGCTGACACCTGTAATCCTAGCATCTTGGGAGGCCAAGGCAAGCAGATCTCTTCAGTCCAGGAGTTTGAGACCAGCCTGAGCAACATGGTGAAACCCCAACTTTACTAAAATTAGCCAGGTGTGGTCTCAGCTAGACCTTGTCTCCAAAAAAAAAAAAAAAAAAAAAAACCCAAAAAGATTCTCACCCTTTATTTCTATACTTAATATATATTTCTGGTCTATGAAATAATTTTTTTAAGTAGAAAAAAATGAATTCTGCTAATGTAATTTATATTTTCATGACCTTAACTTTTTTTTTTTTTTGAGACGGATTTCACTCTTGTCATCTAGGCTGAAGTGCAACGGCCCGATCTCAGCTCACTGCAGCCTCTGCTTCCTGAGTTCAAGCAATTCTCCCGCCTCAGCCTCCTGAGTAGCTGGGATTACAGGCGCCCACTACCATGCCTGGCTAATTTTTGTATTTTTAGTAGAGAGGGGGTTTTGCCATGTTGGCAAGACTGCCTCGAACTCCTAACCTCAGGTGATTCACCCGCCTCGGCCTCCCAAAGTGTTGGGATTACAGGCGTGAGCCACCACATCTGGCCTGACCTTAACATTTTTAATGGCAACATATTCCATTATTTTTAGCTCATTTTCAGGGACAAACAATTTTTCTTATATATATGTTTTCTATATCTAAAATCGACATTTTTCCTGAAATGCCTTCTTTTGGAGAAGCTTTTTGTTCAAGCTATTTTCTACATGACATTGATAATTCTTTTTTTGTGATATTTACAGTGTATAACTTGGGAATTTCTTTGTTGTTGTATGTTCTGTTATAGTAATTTATTAAAAAGTGGTAAGGTTTTAAATTACAGATAATAAAATAAAGTTAGGACCTTAATAGTGATGTTACTTTTGGAATCTGAATTTCATATTTGTTATGACATGTCATTTCTCACAATTCTAATCACTGTATTGAAATATACTCACTACTTGCTAATATGTTTACTAAATTGATGCTTCCAAATTTTTTTCGACATTAGATTTATTTTAGATGAGTAATGTACATAATACAATTAGGTAGTGAATTATTATATTTTTTGCACAAAAATTAATAGTTTGTGAAGTCACCACTTAATCTTTAGTAGCCCAAAGTTAGAAATGTTGCAGATAAATTTTGAATAATATCCAATTCTAAGATGATATGCCTAATGTTGCCGGGTAAGTGAAGAATATTTTATCTTTATATTTTTCTCTCTGATGTTACTTTTCCTCAACTTCCTGTTCCAGCCCCAGTCATGGTTATTAAGCTTTAGTTACTAGATGGAATCTTTTCTAAGTTAGAAAACATTTTTTTTCAAAACTTATACTCTAAATTTGGAAATAATTCTGAGGTTTAAGATTTTTTTTGAATTCCTGTTGAAAAAGTGAATTTTTATATAATTTCAAAAATGTCCTAAAAATTAAACTTTGAAATTGATTTTTAAACATTATCTGAAAATTCATTCTATAGACAGAAATGCAACTTGATGTGTTACATATTTTCTCTAGTTTGTGCAAAGATTATAGAAAGAATGAATAGGTCATTCAGGGTTATTTTAACAGATACAGATGCTGATTGTATAATAATAGTGTCTTCAACCATTCATTATAAAATATTTTTCTATAAAGTGAGCAACGAGATAATCTATGATACTTTTAATGAAAGCTTAATTCTTACTTTTATATTCTTAATTTAAAATAAACACACTTAAGGATGATGTTTTCTTGTGGTTTTAAAGACATTTAGCTTTCTGTGGTCTTTGTTCTGAGCCTAAGTATAATCTTTCCAGAAACTGATTGCTCTCTCCAGATTTTTGCAAGCTTTGGGATCTCATACACCAGGAAAGTTTTTTAAATTATGAGATGCATCTATTTGACAGACCTGGAATAGTTATTGTTTGCCACTAAGATTTCCACTGCAGATGCAAGAAAGAAGTGTCCTTGCGTTTCCTGTCTGATTGTGGCAGCCAACATTGAATGGGGGAATACAGGAGAAAAACTTGGCAATACAGGGAAAAAAACATGAAGAGAGAATTTTTACAGCTCATAAAATAATTTTGTAAACAGTGAAGAGCTTGTGTTACAATCCAGAGAATAACCTAAAATTTGAGTTTAAAAAATTATGAGAACCAATAGATGGTTGTCAGCTTCTGATTCACATTTGCCTAAATATGGGCATTGAAAAAAATGACTGTTTGCACTATCATATCATAAAATAAGGAATATTTTCAAAATAGAAAGCTCTTAATTGTATAATAAAGGACACCTCCTTCAACTGTATAAATGTATCTGTATGGAAATTTCACTACTTTGCCTGTTTTTCACATTTCTCCATGGACCTGTGCAAGCTTTATTATGAGCCAGCCCTGGTGAGGAACCTGATTCTGGAACACAGTATAGGCAGAATATTAAAAATATTTAGTCCTAGGTGATGAAGAAATGGACCTGAAGAGTATATTGATCATCAGTGTGACTAAATACTAAACTGGATTGCTAAGAGAGTTATGGAATATTTTGTAAGACCTTAAGGAAAGAATAGCTAATCACCTGTTCCAATTTCTTTCACTAAAGAAAAGCACTTGGATTAGATTATTCTATGAAGGGCCTTCCCAGCCTTGTTTTTCTATATGTCTATAACTCTTACCTTAAAGTCTATTAGAGGATCATTCATTAAACTAGTTTTAAAACAATTTAGTTCATATCTGATAAATTTATTTCAAATATAATATTTGCACATGACCACGATAGTTTAGAAAATAAAACTGGTTGTAGTGATAGGGTGATTATAGTTTTGCCTTGGGATCAGGGAAACCATGGACCACTGTGGAAAAAGTCTGAGGCTGGAACTTGGTACAGACTAAGTGAGGCAGAGTGATATTTGTAATTTTGTAAGTCATCCACAGCAGTTACCAACAGATAAGAAAGGCCAGTTGTAAGATGGGGTTCACAATGAAGTCTGGGTCCTGAGGCAAATGAGAATTTATCTTAACTTCTAAGATTATGTTTGGATAAACTTAAGTGTTCTACAGGTTAACAAATTATTCGTTCTGAAATCAAATATATTCTGTGAAATTACAGTAATATTGATCTGAAGCTAACTGATCAAATCTGTTTTCCTAACGTAATATTACTTATTAACATTAAATTATGTTGTTAAATGTCACAAAGGTGATATGGCCAAAAATTCTATTGGTTGTTAAATATAATGTCCTTAAATAAGAGCACCTTAGATCATTTTTATAAAATAGAAACTACTGTCATCACTAATATCCAAGCACCTGAATGGGAACCTACCAGGATACGGAACAAAACTTTTGTAACATGATTCAGACTGTCTAAACAGCCTCATTTCACAGGCTAATTGAAGTCAGACAGCCTAAGAAATGTAGAGTCATTGTTGGTTAGCTAGAGATAGATAGTTGTTTTAATTTACCCAGTATTCTACTGTTAAGCTAAACATTTAGAACTGGAAATATGCCATGTGATTATTAATTAAACTAAGATGGTTTTTTAATATTAAAATAAAGATCTGTTTTGCCATTACCTCAATATGGCTTCATATCCTTAATACAGCATATTTTCTTTAAGGAGTAATATCTATTTGTCTTATTTATGAAGCAAACATTTTTATTAGAAAAAATTGTAAAACCACATGGCCATAAACAGTTAGGTTTTCATTTGTAACCCCTATTGACAGAATGAGTTGATTCGATACTTTTTAGAAAAATGTTCTTTACAACAGAATGTCATATTATGTTTTCAAATCCGCCTGAATGTTTTCTCTTTTAATCCTGTCAGCAACTCTATTAGATAGGGATTATAACATCAGAGAATCTAAGTAACTCACCTGCTTGCCACAGCTAGTAATAATGAAGGTTTGGGTTCTGGCATGAATACCAAGCGCTTACCCTTCCTCCTGTAATAGGAGAAACTCAATGTACTAAACTCAGCGTACTAAGGAGAAGTGACTAATGTAATCGACACTGCGCGTCCTAATGCAGCAGCAAGGAGCATGTCTCTAAAAGGACCCTTTCATCACCACTCTTGTATCCTGTTTTTGTACTTTTTCATTTCTAGAAAACATATGACATAATATTTAATGAGTTCCTGGAAGTCCTTTGGAATCACTTCAAAATTTCAATATAAAGAAAAGCTTTTCCCCTCCTATTATGGTTGCATTTCCTAGTAAAGAAGCTTTACTTGTGAATAAATGTAGCATATGTACTATCAGTTTTAATTCTCAAGACAATTCTCTGAAATTGGGTTTTATAAAATAGATTATTAAACTACTTGTATTTTGTTTTATTTTATTTTTGAGATGGAGTCTTGCTCTGTTGCCCAGGCTGGAGTGCAGTGGCGTGATCTCGGGTCACTGCAACCTCCACCTCCTGGGTTCAAGCGATTCTCCTGCCTCAGCCTCCCTAGTAGCTGGGATTACAGGTGTACACCACCACGCCCGGCTAATTTTTGTATTTTTAGTAGAGACGGTTTCACCACATTGGCCAGACTCTTCTCCAACTCCTGACCTTAGGTAATGCATAAACTACTTTTAAAAGGAAGAAGTTTTTCTGTAGGAGACACTCTTCACTTTTTATTTGACATAGTGAATTAGCTTAATGACAGTTGGTACTTTCTTTTTTATTTTTTGAGGTGGAATGTCGCTCTATCACCCAGGCTGGAGTGCAGTGGTGCAATCTTGGCCCACTGCAACCTCTGCCTCCTGGGTTCAAGCGATTCTTCTGCCTCAGCCTCCCGATGTAGCTGGAATTACAGATGCGTGCCATCATGCCCAACTAATTTTTGTAATTTTAGTAGAGATCGGTTTCACCATGATGGCCAGGCCAGTCTCAAGCCTGGCCTCAAGCAATCCACCCGCCTTGGCCTCCCAAGGTGCTGGGATTATAGGTGTGAGCTACTGGCCGATAGTTGGTACTTTTTGAGCCGATGTAATTATGGGGACGTTTCAGGTAGTTCCCTGACTTATGTGCCTTGTATCATACCTGTTACTTACCTAACTTTTATGTTTATGTATAAAAGATAAAATCATACCCATGTCATAATTTTTATAATTATGTACCTTTTCATTTTTCTCTTCCTTCATCATTGAAAGATTTATACTTCAATGTTAAGTATTCTTAAATGGGTTTTTTTCCCCCCAGAGGCACTTAACCTTCACTATAAAAGGTTGAATGTCACAATTTTTCCAGATATGATGGTACCAGTGTCTGCTTCCATAATGATTCTCTTGTATTTGCCCCTTTCGTTTCAGAGAATGCTGTGTATACCTTTGGCCTGGGACAGTTTGGTCAGCTGGGTCTTGGCACTTTTCTTTTTGAAACTTCAGAACCCAAAGTCATTGAGAATATTAGGGATCATACAATAAGTTATATTTCTTGTGGAGAAAATCACACAGCTTTGATAACAGGTATGGATTAGAATTTCTGTTATATATTTATAGAACGGGGTGTATTTTATTACAAAATAAATTATATCTGGAATGAATGTATCTAACTTAAGTAAAGGAATTCATGACTGAGAAAAATGGAATTCCATGTTTACTATTCCAAAGTATAAAGTCGTGAGCTCCTTTTTATTATTTTAATTCAATTTAGAATACATGTAAATGATCCCAAGATTTAGAACCTCACAATAGCCTGCTGATGTCAGAAGTTAGACCATAGTATTATTCTTTGGCAGAAAACAGGAATCTTTTTGAAATTATATCAGTTTGAAGGCTCTTAACTCTGCTCAGGCCAAAAGGAAAAAATCACACACGCAGAAACTTATTTTAAAACATTCTTCCTATTCAGTCTGACAGAGCTGCATTCAGGCCGAGTCGATTCTCATGTTTTTGCCATCTGGAGGCGTTTTCAGGAATGACTCCTTTCCTTCTCTTTCTACAGTGTTAGAGAGAAAGGCCCCTCAGAGACCAATAAGTGGATACTTTCTTCCACAATGTGGTATCTCCTTCATGCAGGGAAATGTTCCTTTGAGCCCACTTCTCAGCCTCAAAACTATGTGCTGCTAATAATGTAGGACTCAGTAAAGATTCTCCCCTAAATGATTCAGTCACATATATGTAGGTAATGGATATAGTCCTCAGTTTTCAATGCTTTGTAACAAAAGGGTGTATAATTTCACTATTTCTGTCTAAAAATGGAGTGAATCATCGGAAAGTCAGAAATCATCTAGTATATTGACATAATCCATGTACTAGCATTTCTACTTTTTTCCCTTCTTTCTGAAAAGCTCCCACTATGAAAAAGCTCCTGAAAAAGGTACTGCTCGTCTAATGGTGTCTGGCTAGGGAAACTAGGAATCAGCAAATGCAAGATACACTGTTCCTTCTTCCCCAGAGAACCTTTCAGAGAGGATGACCTGCCCATTATCAAGTATCAATGCTCTTGAGAACATATCATGAAATAGCATTATATAGAATATGAAAAGTATTATTCGTTCGTCATCTACTAAGAGTTGTTGATGTGTATCCCTTAACTATAGGGTCCTAGTGTCACTTTCTCTGTCCTTACTGTCATTTTTCATCAACTCTAAACTGCCACTGATAGTAAATACATAGTTTTTAATCTGTCATCTAACATGCAATTTGATTATTTAGTTAAATTTTCATAGTACCTTTACTCCTGATAAAAAGAGTTATAGCACAAATCATTGAACATTAACTTTGTTTGCCTTTTTGTTCATCAGTCGTCCCTAAAGAGCAAGTGGTGTGGATTTTTTTTTTTTTTCATCTAGTACTAATGAGAAGTACGTAGTGAGTTATCTGCAAGGCCTTGCCAGTTCCCCATTATAGCCAGTGGCTCATATTTTTAAAAGCTCTCTGAAGTTGGAAGTGCCATCAGGCAGCTTGGATCAGGGTTTGTTTTTTTTCAGGCAAAAGACAATCAAATTTAAAAGGCAAACCTTAAAAAAACATTTGGGTAAAGAAATCAGGTTGAAAAGAAGGAGGAAGGAAGGGATAAAGACGATAAGGAGTATATATAAAAGAAGGACATAAATACTTAATAGTAAGAATTATAAGAGTCTACAGCCTGGTCAACATGGTGAAACCCCATCTCTACTAAAAAAAAAAATACAAAAATTAGCCGGCGTGGCAGCGCGTGCCTGTAATCCCAGCTATTGAAGCTGAGACAGGAGAATCACTTGAACCCAGGAGGCAGAGGTTGCAGTGAGCCGAGATCGCGCCACTGTACTCCAACCTGGGTAACAGAGCGAGACTCCATCTCAAAAAATAAATAAAGAGTCCAAACACTGAATATCACTTATTTACATATTTACAGGGAATCTACTTATTTTTGTAAATTTATTTTTATACTTGCCACCTTACTGAATTATATTATTATTTCTAATGATCTTTCAGTCAGTTCTCTTGGATTTGCTTAGTATGCAGTCACTTTGCCATCTTAAATCAGAGGTCCCCAAAGGTGACCCAATTGTTTCCCAGCTTAAAACCATTCATTTTCCTTCTTAATGTCCTTAAGATAAAAGTTCAAAAATTCTTCATCTGAACTAATAGGACACTCCCTTTTCACCTCTTCAGACTCATCTCCTACCACTCTGGTGCTCCAGGCGTGTTAGTTGCCTTTCAGTTTCTTGCCCAAGCCACATTTGCTCTTGATTCAGAGGCTTTCTATGTACTGCTGACTGCCTGAAGATTTTTTGCTGCCTTCTTCGTGCCGCTAAACCCTACTCATCCTTTAGGTTTCCCTTTGAAAGCCTTCCCTAATCCCCAGACTAGAGGAAAATTCCCCTCCTTTGTACCATATTAACGCCCCCCCCCCTTACTTCTGCTTCCCTGGCACTTACCCCAGTTGAGATGGAGGGTATGAAGGAGCGGCTTGAAGAAAGGAGTGTGAAGGTTCGTAATAGCTGCTATGTCAGTAAGCAAAAGGGCTAACTGGTGAGAAGTGACAAGATTACTCATCATCGTTGTGGGCCCAGTTTCAGAGGGGACCCAAGTTTTGGTATAGGAATTAGTTAGCATTGTTCACTTATGGCATTTACTTCAACAGTATTCCACAGCCCAGGAGCCAGATTAGTTACGCTAAGCTAATTGTAGAGATTTTATGCACATCCCACTCCCCAAGTCACATGACAATGTTTGGAGACAGTTTTTAATGGTCATGGCTGCAGAGTGGAGTTGTCCTACTGGCATTTAGTGGGTAGAGGCCAAGGATGCTGCTGAACATCCTACAGTGCACAGGACAGACCCACACGACCATGAATTATCTGGCCCCAAATGTCAATAATGCCAAAGTTGAGAAACTCTGATCTATCAATGACCTCAGGAAAAAGGAAAATAAGACTGTTGGGATGTAGGGACCAGAATACAAGCATCTACTTCTCCTTCTCTTGGAATATATGATGTGTATCTCAGGCTCTCATGCTGTATTGCTGCTGCTCCACACACTGCCTTGCATGACAGATCATCAGCTTCACAAACCACCAAGGTTAATTGATTTATTCTCAGAATATTTATTGCCTGATGTTACATGAAGAACCACAGAGACCATAGAGAGTGTGGAAAGATCAATAGAGTAAATTCAATGCAGAATTTGAGGGGGATAATTAGAATTGCAGTATGAGTTAACATATTTATCTGTTTACAAGTAGATCCATACAAGTAACACTTTTATAATTCTCTTCATTATTTTTGCATTTTAGATATCGGCCTTATGTATACTTTTGGAAATGGTTGCCACGGAAAATTAGGAGGTGGACTGGAGAATTTTACCAATCACTTCATTCCTACTTTGTGCTCTAATTTTTTGGGGTTTATAGTTAAATTGGTAAGGCTATCACATTTCCCTGTTTATATTTTCATATTACTGTATTTGAATCTTTCAGTATTTCATAGAAAATAAGTACTTTTATGTTTGTATGGAAGAGTAACATAGATATATCTAATAAATATACTTGTTTCCTAGAAGCCAAATGTCAGACATTATGCCAGTCAGAAAATGTGTTGCTCCTAATTGTCCTCCTTTAGCATCTTCCTTTTTGCTGAAATCTTGACTGTTTGGCTTCGTTCTCATGTATCTGTTGAAAGCTGGGACTGTGCCATGCCTGCAAACTTGGTATCTTGTGTAGCACCCAGCAGAGTACCTTGCTCACAGTAGTCTTTAGTAAATATTTGCTGAATTAAATGTTAGACTCTCAAATCCTGCTCAGCAGAAAGTCTGATAATAAACAAAGAGTTTTGGTGGGACACGGTGGCTCACTCCTGTAATCCCAGCACTTTGGGAGGCCAAGGCGGGCAGATCACCTGAGATCAGGAATTTAAGAACAGCTTGGCCAACATGGTGAAACCCCATCTCTACTAAAAATACAAAAATTAGCCAGGTGTGGTGGCACACGCCTGTAATCCCAGCTACTCGGGAGGCTGAGGCATGAGAATTGCTTGAACCCAGAAGGTGGAGGTTGCAGTGAGCTGAGGTCGTGTCACTGCACTCCAGACCAGGTGACAGTGAGACCCTGTCTCAAAAAAAAAAAAATAAATAAAGAGTTTTGAAGATATGGTTTTTGGGCTAAATTTTCATAGGTTAAGGATGTATTATTTCAGTGTCACATCACCATCATGCATCATACCTGTATTGTTTCTTAATATTTTTGCCAGTTAAATTTTGACTTTTGAAAATTCTGTTGACTTGATGATAATATTGAAATTTGTCCTCCAAAGACTCAGTGTCTCATAATATGGACCACTTTCATTTATTGATTTGATAGTCATTTAATGAAAGCCTACTATGGGTAAGATAGTGTGCTAAGTATAAGAAATACAAAGTACTGGTCAGGTGCGCTGGCTCACGCCTGTAATCCTAGCACTTTGGGAGGCCGAGGCGGGCAGATCACCTGAGGTCAAGAGTTCAAGACCAGCCTGGCTAACATGGCGAAACCCCGTCTCTACTAAAAATACAAAAATTAGCTGGGCATAGTGGCAGGCACCTCTAATCCCAGCTTCTTGGGATCCTGAGGCAAAATAATTGCTTGAATCCGGGAGTCAGAGGTTGCAGTGAGCCGAGATTGTGCCATTGCACTCCAGCCTGGGCGACAACAGTAAAACTCCATCTCAAAAAAAAAAAAAAAAACAGAAAGAAAAAAAGAAATACAAAGTACTGTATACAGTGATGAATGAAATAACCACGTCCTCATTCATTGAGGACTTATTCATTATAGTCTTACAATTTTTAAAAGGGATATACAAAAATATATATAAATGTTAAAATTTAAAGTATTAGGAAGGAAAAATAGAACATTATAAAGTATCTAGAACCTATGTACAGAAAATACTGCACTATGGGGTTTTTTAAGCATTTTTCTTGAAAATGACTTATTTCTCAAAATTCTTTGAATGCTGATTTCATTTTTTATTGTTCCGTCATCATGCATACTTGCATTTATTTTCCTCTAAGGATTTACTTTTAAGCATTAAACTTAGAAAATGTTCATATAAAGAGGGCTTAGAGACATAATTAGCCCAAGAGACTGATTTATACTTTTAAAAAAAAAAATTCTTCCAGTAGAACTTCTCTGAGCAATTTTTCACGTTTTTAATGTTTCTCCCAGATTAAAATAACATTTTCTAACTGTAAGGAGAAATGTAATCTGCCAAGTATTTTTTCTCTATATTATTTTAAATTGAAAGTTAAATGGTGGATTAAACTTGTTCTAATTTTCAATCACAGTGTTTAAAGAATATGTATGGTAATTATGTACATTTTTTTTTTTTTTTGAGATGGAGTCTTGCTCTGTCACCCAGGCTGGAGTGCAGTGGTGCAATCTTGGCTCACTGCAACCTCTGCCTCCTGGGTTCACACCATTCTCCTGCCTCAGCTTCCCAGGTAGCTGGGACTACAGGCGCCCGCCACCACACCCGGCTAATTTTTTGTATTTTTAATAGAGACGGAGTTTCACCGTGTTAGCCAGGATGGTCTCGATCTCCTGACCTCATGATCTGTCCACCTTGGCCTCCCAAAGTGCTGGGATTACAGGCTTGAGCCACCACGCCCGGCCAATTGTGTACTTATTTTATACATATTGTGTACACATTCTCGTTGTGCACACACATACATATAGACAGATTCACCAAGTCAGTCTGTCTAGGAAGCCTATCACTAAGTAAATGTCTTACAGCTGATAACTGTTAAAAACTCATTTGTGTTTGAAGCCAATGTTGATTCGTTTTTCTGTGGATTTATGCTGCAGGTTGCTTGTGGTGGATGTCACATGGTAGTTTTTGCTGCTTCTCATCGTGGTGTGGCAAAAGAAATTGAATTCGATGAAATAAGTGATACTTGCTTATCTGTGGCGACTTTTGGCAGTTTAACCTCAGGAAATGTACTGCAGAGAACTCTATCAGTACGTATGCAGTGAAGAGAGAGGGTACAGTGGTGGCCTATTCTGTATAAGAGTATTATCTAGCACTGCAAAGAAAACTAGAAGAAAAAAATCTGTTTTCTTTTTAAATCAAAGGGTCTTCTCAGATAAATTTGCTAAATAAAATTATTAGAGTTAAGTGCTTACAAACTTTTAGAGTTAATTCAGAAAAATTCAGAAAAGCTTAATGCTTTTTTTAAAGACACAAACTGGAAAATTTAAATTATAGAAAACCTTTGCATATAGACAATGGTGCTATAAAAGCATCCTTTTATAGTCCTATTTTATCACCTCACATTGAATGCTGAATTGTTTTTTCAACTGCATGTGGCTTGAATTTCACCTTGTTATATGCTTTTTTTTATTATGGTAGTAAAAATACAACAAATATACCCACTTAACAGATTTTTAAGTGTGCAATACAGTATCGTTGACTATAGGTACAATGTTACGTTGTTCAGAACTCTGTAGGACTTATATAATGCTACATTCTTTTGTCTTTCAGTTAAGCCTCATGAGCAGTGGAAGATTGTACACTATAAATCTGTACAATGAAATGGGAAAACAAAGAAATAAGGACTTCAATTAGAGAGAGGAAATATTCCCTCTTAATTAAATTTAGAGATTTTTCTTCTGTGTTTTAAAATTATTGTTCCAATGACATATATATGTGTGTGTGTGTGTGTGTGTTTTGTTTTTTGGGGTTTTTTTGTTTTGTTTTTTGTTTTTTTTGAGACAGAGTCTCACTCTGTTGCCCAGGCTGGGGTGCACTAGCGCAATCTTGGCTCACTGAAACCTCCGCCTCCTGGGTTCAAGCAATTCTCCTGCCTCAGCCACCTGAGTAGCTGGGACTACAGGCGCGCACCACCATGCCCGGCTAACTTTTTGTATTTTTAGGAGAGACGGGGTTTCACCAAGGCTGGTTTCGAACTCCTGACCTAAAGTGATCCACCAGCTTCAGCCTCCTAGCATGCTGGGATTACAGGCGTGAGCCATCAAGCCCCGCCCCAATGGCACATATGTTTTTTAAAGTAAATGGTAAATAATTTTTGAAGGTGACATTCCTTTTTTTGAAAATTACTCTAAGTTTCAAAACATGTTTTTTTGAAGGTTCCTAGCAGTTTTATTTGTAATAGCCAACATACTTCTTTTGAAGTAAAAAGGTTAAATCTGGTGTTTTGTTTGAAAAAGCATATATGGAAAAGTTGACAAATACCCCATCAGTGTTTTGTAGTTGTTGTTAATTTACATCTTCTGAGTAATTTTTTGTTTCTTAGGGAGTGTGGAGAAAATGCACACACACTTTTCCCCCGTTATGTGAAAAATAAAGCTTCCAAATTGAAATTTAGAGCAACTAAGATACAGAGACAACAGAACAAAATGTTTTTGAGCCTTTGGGAATTGAGAAGTAAATGCTGTGGAGTGTTGGCATACTTTGAACTCTTTCTCTTAAATATTTTTGCAACTTTTAGGAAGGTTTATATCAATATTAAATCTATAACATCATTTAATAGTTTGTTTAACCTGCTTATTTTAAAGGAGAGGTCTCCAGATTCTATTTCAATGATGAGAACACTACCTCCAATAGAAGGGACTCTTGGCCTTTCTGCTTGTTTTCCCCCCAATTCGGTCTTTGCACGTTGTTCTGAGAGTAACCTCCTACCGAGCGTCTTATCTGAACAGGACCTCATGCGCCCAGAGGAACCAGGTAACATTTGCTACTCTGTCTGCTCTCAGGATAAATGTGCCTTTTATTCCTGTTTTTATGTTTATCTTAAGATGTTTTCTCCAGTTATTTAAATTGTTCTCTCCCTGGTTAGAGCCTAACATCCCTCATTTGAACTCAAATCCAGGAATATCCTTACAAATAGAAAGCACCATCGGTGCCCCAAGACTGCCATGTAACCACAGCAGCATATCTTTATAGAGCAGTGGGTAACAGTCATAGCACCTTCCTTAACTGTATCCCCTTTAAACCCTGAAACCACTCGATGAACTTAGGAGGGAGTTACAGTCCTCATTTCAGAGATGAGAAAAGCAAGGCATGGAGAGATCAAGTGACTTGCTCAAGGTCACTCAGCTTATAAATGAAGTGGTCAGAATTTGAATGCAGGTCTTCTGGATCTATGTGAAATTCTATATTTAGGCAGTATAACATAATGGTGAAGAGCATGGAATATGGAGTTAAATTGATCGGGGGTCAAATGCCAATTTTGACATTTACTAGCTGTGTGACTGACTTTGGGAAAGTCACTTAACCTCTCTAAGCCTCAGTTTCCTTGGCTTTGAAATTGATTTAATAATACTGACTTCAGAGAGTGATTGAGAGGATTCATTGAGATCAGGCATATAAAATAATTAGCATTGAGCCCAGCACCTCTAGAAACACCTCAGTAAATGTTGTTATGATTAATATTAATATCTTTACCTCACTACCTGTTAGATACAGATTTCACGTTTTAAGTTGTAATCCCAGCCCTTTCACTATGCTATACCTATTCTAACTAATTTTCTTTACAGATATTTGTGTATCTTAGGAGTGTCTGTATGTTACTGCAGGATGTCTAAAGAGGGAATATTCTCTCTTAATTAAATTTAGGGATTCTCGTGTGTTTTAAAATTATTGTTCCAATGACATATATTTTTTGAAGTAAATGGCAAATAATTTTTGAAGGAGACATTCCTTTTCTGAAAATTACTGGAAGTTTCAAAACATATTTATTTTTTTGAAGATTCATAGCAGTTTTATGTGTAATAGCCAACATACTTCTCTATTTGATAGGGGTAGGACAAGAAACTAGGACCAGGAGATCAGAAAGTAAGCAGTAAATTTGAAATTAAGAAGATAAACCTGTCATCAGGGACTAAGAATCAGGGTCTAGAAACAGATAATTTTTGTATCTTTGAGATCCGGAAGCTAGGCAAAGGGTTGAGGTAATATAGGATTGGGAACTCAGGTAAGAATTGTGGGCTATGGGAATGGGATATTATATCTAACTAGGACCTTAGTAATGAGCTGATTTATTGCACCTGACCCACAACTTTTGTATGTTTTCTTTTGAAATAAGAATCAGTGTCTAATGGTACTCTTCAGCCCTGGACATGGAAAAAGTAGTAGATTCTGACAAGCAGTATGTAGTGTGTACAAGGAAAAAAGACATTTATGGTTTAGAGAAAATTGTTTCTCAGTCCCAGAGATTTGAATGTGAAAATATGCATGATTTTGTAGCTAGATCAAAAGGAAATGCCGTCTCTTCTTGTCTTCTTGTGACTGCTAACACTCTCTTCTTAATAAAACTTATTTTGAAAGTTGTGTCTAACATATACTGTGACATTTTCTAAATCATTCACAGACTTCAGTCTTTATAATGGAGGAAATGTATATCAGGATACGTCTTACTAAGGAGGTGTCATTTAAGCTAAAGGATAAGAAAGGGATGGCTACACAAGGAGAATAGATGTATTTCAGGCAAAGAAAATAATATAGGCAAAGAAAATAATATAGGCAAAGGTTTGGAGGCAGTTAAGAAGAAAAAGACAACTAGTGGGGCTAGAAAGTGAGAGAAATGGTAAGACAAAGCGGTATTGGAGAAAGAGACAGTGAAAAATTATTTATGGTTTTATAGGCCATGAAGACCTACTTGATATGAATGTTTTTCTTAAGTGCAATAGAAAGTCATTAAAAGATTTTAAGCAGTAGACTAATGTATTCCAGTCCTATTTCCACTTTAAGATGATTATGATCACTTCTACCTCCATATAGATTATACAGAGGCCAGACTAGAAATAGGAAGAGTACTTGTGAGCCCTTTGCAAGAGGTGATAATGTATGGACCAAGGTGTTTGCAGCGTAGATGGAGAAAAGAAAAAGAAAAGAGAAGAGGGACGATGTGAAATACATTATAGACATAAAAACCAACCAGACTTGCTAAACTTATGAATGCACCACACATAGGTGTGAATTAAAGTGAGGAATCAAGGATGATTCCTAAGCAAGAGGAAGCTTGACACATTTGAGGAATAAAATTAAGAACCAAGCCTTGGATATCTGTGAGGCATCCAAGTAGAAGTATCAAGCTGATTGTTGAAACACAAGCCTAAAGTTTAGAAGAGAGCCCTGGACTAGAAATATACATTTGGAAGCCATCAACATAGAGATGGTATTTAAAAGAGATGGGCATGGTAACTTATGCCTATAATCCCAGTATTTTGAGAGGCTGAGGTGGGAGGATTGCTTGAAGTTAGGAGTTTGAGACCAGCCTGGGCAACATAGCAAGACCCCCTCTCTCTATTTAAAATAATAATAAAATCCATGGATGTTGGTGAAATCACCTACTAGAGAGTCGAGTCAGAAGAGAAGAGGGCCCAGAATGCAGCCCTAAGAACGTCTAATATTTGAGAGGTAGAGAAGGAAGAGCTGGCAAAGAAGCCTTCCTCAGCTTTGTCAGCCAGTAAGGCAGGAGGTGGGAAATTAGGACAGTGTAGTGTCGTGAATGCAAAGTACTGCTCAAAGATCAAGGGAAAATAGCTCAAAGAAGTATCCAGTGGATTTGGTATAATGGAGTTTACTGGTGACCTCGACAAGAGCAGTTCTAGGGGAAGATCAGGGAAGAAGCCAGAGTGTTAAGAGTCAGTTATGAATGGGAAATGAGGAAATGAAGAGGAGATAAGATGAGCAGATAATTCGTTTGTGTATTTGCCAATGAAGTGGAGCAGAGAAATGGTCTGGCAGCTAGAGGGGGATGTGGGCTCAATAGAAAATATTGGAGCACATTTGTGTGGTAATGAATGAGCCAGCAGTCCTGGAGAGGGAGATAGCACAGAGGAGAGAAAGTATAACCAAAGTTGTAAAGCTCTTGCAAAACAGGAGGGGCCAGCATAGAGAGTGGTCTTTGGTAACAGGAAAAACACATCCTACATTTTAACAGGCAAATGAGAACTTGGGTACAAATATAGGTAGTTGTGTATGTTTGTTGGTGAGGAGATCAAGTGGATCAGATATGATGACTTCTGTTTTCTCAGTCAAATCTGAGGCAAGGCCATCAGTTTAAATAATCTGCTATGTATTTTCCAAACCTATATTCTCTGCCCTCTCCAATCTGTCCTGCGTAACACTTTCCACAGTGATCTTCCTAAGGTGCAATTCAGTTTACATGTGCTCCAGTGTCTTCAGTGAATTCCTAATTATGAAAGTAAGTGTTAATTTTCCTATGTAATTCCCAATTCTAGCTTTATCTCTCAATAGTCTTTTCCTTACAATCTTCATTTGGTAACAGGTAGTTTTATGGTAGTAATGTATTATGATAGTCTACAAACAGTGGCTCTTGGGCCAAATCTAGCTGGCCACTTGTTTTTACAAATAAAGTTTTATTGGAACCGAGCCATACCCATTCCTTTATGTATTGTCTGTGGCTGCTTTCTGCTACAATGTCATAGGTTAGTTAGGACAGAAACCATATGGCCCAGGAAGCCTAAGATGTTTACTATATGGCCTTTTAGAGAAAAGTTTGCTGATTCTTAATTTTGATCAGACTGATCTCTTCAGTCTAACTTAGTGGAAAGAACAAGGGCTGTGGAGTCAGACACACCTAAGATTGACACTGGACACCAACAGTCACTGAAACTTAATTTCTTCATTTACAAAATGAGGATATAATACTTAACCTTCCTTGTTGTCATAGGGTCAGTGTAACATATATAAAAGCATGTGTTTCTGGCACTTGGTAAGCCTTCAAGACAAACTCCTTTCCTCTGCTCATTTGCTCAGACTACTGTTCTGCTGCTTTATTAGGAATGGGCTTCATTGTCTTCCCCTTACACCTCCATCTCTGCCTCTCAGAATTCTACTTATCCTTCTATGTACCTCCATAGTGAAACTTTTCCTGCTTCCCAACATGCGGATGTAATTTCTCATAGACTATAACTTCATGGCAGTTAAAATTTTTTAACAACAAACAACAAAATTGTAATTGCTAATACTTAATAAACTTATTACTATATGTATATCAAAACATCTGTTTTATACCTTAAATATAGATGATAAAAAATAAAAAAGAATTAGCAATTACTTAGGTTGCTATTCTGCATATTACCGCACGTGGAATAAATACCAAATGATTATTTTTTCATTCAATTCAGTGGATTTAAAGGGGAGGGATCAGTGTGGACTGTCATTTTTTAGTGAAGACTTCATTACGGAGCTACTTCCAAATGTATCAGTGATCAATGAAGGCATAGTGAGAAATTGAGAAAAATGTAAAGCCAAGTAGAGCCTATGACTTTTAATTATCTACTTTATGATGTAATAACCTTGCAGTTTTCTGTGAAAGGTTCTAGGTATTTATACTAGTTGTCTGTTGCTACATTTTAAAAATGACCCTAAAACTTGGCAGGTTAAAACAAAAAGCGTTTATTATTTCACACAGTTTCTGAGAGTCAGGAGTCCAGCAGGAGCTTAGCTGGGTGGTTCTGGCCCAGGTTCTTTCATAGGGTTGCAGTCACACCGTCAGATGGGGTTGCAGTTATCTGAAGGCTTGACTGAGGCTGGAAGATCCACTTCCAAGCTCATTCACGTGGCCATTGGCAGGAGGCCTCACTTCCTTGAGATGCTCACAACATGGACTCCTACAGAGCAAGTGATTGGAGAGAAAGAGAGAGAGTACACGTATGTAGCCAGGGGTGGAGGGGGAGAGAGAGAGAGCAAGAGAGCGAGCACAAGGGTGCATACATGTGTATAACCAAAACAGAAGCTATAATGCTATCACAGGTACGTCTGCTTTATTTTACTGGCTGTGCACATACAGACCAACCTGGTATAATGTGCAAGGGAACTACACAAGAGGATGAACACCAGGAGGATGTAAGTTGTTGGGGCCCTTCTTAGGACTAGCTATTACAGTGCTCGATACCTGGGTAGTTATTTATCCCAAAGGAATAGTGTTTGCCTGTTCATATGAATGAAACAATTGTAATCTAATTGGTGTCAACATTTTTAAACTTTCACAAAGATTTTAAAACCTGTGTCACTGTGAATGAATTCTTTTCAGTTTCCCTGACATGAGGCTAAAGGACTTTTAGTAAAATTATACCTACACTTTATATTATAGAATAATTTCTGTTTTCTCTCCAGTTGCCTTTTACTTTTCTGTTGAAATCTGGATTTCCTTTTTCCCATTTAATCATTCAGATTATTTTCTAGATGAAATGACCAAAGAAGCAGAGATAGATAATTCTTCAACCGTAGAAAGCCTTGGAGAAACTACTGATATCTTGAATATGGTAATGATTTCCTATCTGTTTATCTAAATATGAGTTTGAATTTTAGTTCATTGTGTATGTGAATGTGTGTATACTTCCTATACTCTTATATGCATGAAAACCACTTTCTTGTTTCTTATATTGTTTGTTATTTTTAACCAACTATATTGAGATATAATTCACATATAAAATTTGTTTTGATCCTCACATTATTAGTATGGCAATTGAGAGTGGATTCTATTACTATCTGAACTGTTTTCCCTTCATTATATATGTATATATGCACACATATATATAAAATTTGTACTAGATATATATAGTACAAACACATAGTATATATACTGTATTCTTTTTATAATATATATTTTTTATTTATTTCAGACACACATTATGAGCCTGAATTCCAATGAAAAGTCATTAAAATTATCACCAGTTCAGAAACAAAAGGTATAATATGGAGATTTATTTTCATTATTGTTGGTAAGAGCAGTTTAAGTTAATTTTTTGGATGGTTTTTGGAAAGAACACAAGAAACGTAAGCATTTACTTACTTTAGAATTTAAAAGACAGAGGGATACAATGTAGATAACCTCCATTTTGCCGTGTTCTGATGTTATGTATTTTCTGTAAAGAAACAAGAGTGGAAGCATTTTATTGCTGAAATTTGCTCTTTGGGATCACTAACTTAAGTTATACTAGCCATACTTTTCCTTCTGTCAAGCCATAGGTTATGATTGCAGTTCTTATGTGTAGGAAAAGACTACCATTTATTGATAGAGTGGCTCTCTGACTTTGGTTGAGTATGACTTTGAATGAATTACTATGCTGACTTTACTGAATGATATTAATATCTTTTTTAGCTTTACAATTTTGTGATTTTAGTGAAAATCTTTGATAACCTTTCCCAATATTTGGTTGGGCTTTAATTTATCAAGAAATTGATAGCATAAAAATAAGATTAAACATTTGGAAATTAGAGACTGTTCATGGGTAGGAAAGAGAGACTTTTAATGAATAACAAATAGCAAAAGAAGGGAATAGGCTGTGGTTTTCACAACCATAGAGAGATAAAGGCCTGCCCTGAAATCCTTTGCTTTTCCTGGCTTTAAGGACTAGTGTGATGAATGAATGAGGGATTTGAGGATTAGGAAAATAAATTGGAGAAATGTAAATTGAGGGAAGAAGACTATAAAAAAATATTTAATTTCTATTTGTAGTGTCTTTGACATGTTTTCAAGTTTAAAAGTCTTAACATTGAAGTCACTGAAGTGCAGGAGAATCATGCTAAATTGTTAAAATTTAGAACTAGTCCTCATTCGTTCTATCTATAATGCTGAAAGGCATGGTGAATAACAGCATTCCTTTGAATATGGGAGAGCTGTTCGAACACAGTTGTAGAAGCTCAATGAATATTGACTGATTTTTGACTGACTATACTTCCAAGCAGACACCTTTCTTGTTTCTTTCCTTCCTCTTCCCTTAGACTCCAGGCTCTCCGTCTTCTGGGCTGCTTTATTGTGCTAGGGAAAGAAAGGCATGTGCCTTTAGAAATCAGTTCTGGCAACCGGGACTTCCTCTCTTAGGGCTCTTAAAAGAATCATGACTTTTTAAAGAGCAAGACCAAGAACAACCAGAAACGGAAAGCAATTGCTTTTAAGCTGACATATATTTTATACTTTCTATAGTCCTTTTAAGTGTAGGCCCTACCAGGCCTACTTTAGTAAATGATAAAAGATTTATTATACTATTTCTGTGTATTAACTTGTTAATTTTTAACTTGTCATGTTTTAATAATCTCTTTGGCACAATAGGAACCTCTTCCTAGGCCTAATCATCACAGTTTATACAATTTGAATTAGTGAGTTTTTACTCTCCAGAGACCCAAATTCATTAGATATTTGCATCCATTAGCTTGTTTGTAGAATTTAGATCAGCAATTTGGTTTTGCCTTATTTGGTCCAGCAGGAAATTACTTTTATATTGTTAATACATTATTCAAATGTCAGTGTTTGATTTCATAGTTTTTATACAAATCTTACATTTTACACTTAATAGTCTTTCCTCTTAGTGTTCTTTCATTTATAGAAATTATTATAATTAAAGAATATAATCAGTACAAGGAAGAAGGTCAAAAATTTGAAAGCGCATATGAAGGTTTTGTTTAGAAAAGAAAAATATATTCGTTATTATTTAGTTTATAGATAAAAAACATTTCATGTGCAGTTTCTTCAGTTCTAGGAGTGGACTAGTCATTTTTTTCAAATTTTACATTTTTATTTATTTTGTGAATTTTGTGGACTCAAAAGACAAATGAAAATTTGAAAATTAGGCCTGGCGTGGTGGCTCATGCTTGTAATCCCAGCACTTTGGGTGGCCAAGATGGGCAGATCACTTGAGGTCAGGAGTTCGAGACCAGCCTGGCCATCATGGTAAAACCTCATCTCTCTACTAAAAATACAAAAATTAGCTGGGTGTGGTGGCGCGCACCCATAGTCCCAGCTACTCAGGAGGCTGAGGTGAGAAAATCGCTGGAACCCAGGAGGCAGAGGCTGCAGTGAGCTGAGATCATGCCACTGAGCTCCAACCTAGGTGACAGAATGAAACTCCGTCGCAAGAAAAAAAATTTGAAAATGAGAGATGATCGGGAAAGTGGGAAAAATATACTAAGCTGTACTATGTACAAGAAAAGTGTACTTTTTTTTCTTTGAGATGGAGTTTCGCTCTTGTTGCCCAGGCTGGAGTCCAGTGGCACAGTCTTGGCTCACTGCAACCTCCGCCTGCCGAGTTCAAGCAGTTCTCCTGCCTCAGCCTCCCGAGTAGCTGGGATTACAGGCATGTGCCACCACTCCCAGCTAATTTTTGTACTTTTAGTAGAGACAGGTTTTCACCGTGTTGGCCAGGCTAGTCTTGAACTCCTGACTTCAGGTGATCCACCCGCTTCGGCCTCTTAAAGTGCTGAGATTACAGGTGTGAGCCACTGTGCCAGGCCAAGAAGTGTACATTTTTTAATAGCATCTTGCAAAATTAATCTCGAAGTTTTATGTAAGGATTGATTCGGATTGAGAAAAGAGGCAGAGAATAAATATTGATGGTATTGTGATTAATGGCAAAATTAAGGCAGGTAGTACGAGTTGAAAATTAAACACAGATACATGTTACTAAATCAAAATTAGTTGTATCACAGACAAGAGAGTGGCACAAATGATCCTTAAAGAAAACAAAACTTCAGCAAACTATCTGGTAAAATTTGCTATTTTTATTCTCCTAGACTTATAAAAATGTAAAATCTTGGCAGTATTTAAAGTAGATAAGGTGTGCTTGTAAACTAATAGTAGTATGACTATGATAATTACTTCAAAAAAATTACAGAAACAACAAACAATTGGGGAACTGATGCAGCATACAGCTCTTACTGAAAACGATGATAGTGATGAATATGAAGAAATGTCAGAAATGAAAGAAGGGAAAGCGTGTGAGCAACATGTGTCACAAGGGATTTTCATGACGCAACCAGCTACGCCTATCGAAGCATTTTTAGATGAGGAACTAGGTAATGACTCAGGCCAGGTGGGACCTCAGGCTGACACTGATGGAGAGGGTTTACAAAAAGAGGTATTTAGACATGAAAATAATAATGGTGTTGATCAACTTGATGCCAAGGAAATAGAAAAGGAAAGTGATGGAGGACACAGTCAGAAGGAATCAGAAGCAGAAGAAATAGTCAGTGAGAAGGAAACTAAACTGGCAGAAATAGCAGGTATGAAGGATTTAAGAAAAAGGGAAAAGAGCACAAAAAATATGAGTTCTTTCTTTGGCAACTTACCAGATAGAGGTATGAATACTGAGAGTGAAGAAAATAAAGATTTTGTTAAGAAAAGGGAAAGTTGCAAGCAAGATGTGATCTTTGACAGTGAAAGAGAATCAGTAGAAAAGCCAGACGTTACATGGAAGGTGCAAGTGAGAGTCAGCAGGGTATAGCTGATGGATTCCAGCAGCCGGAGGCAACAGAATTTAGTAGTGGAGAGAAAGAGGATGATGAAGTGGAAACTGACCAAAACATATGGTATGGCAGGAAATTGATTGAACAAGGAAATGAAAAAGAGACTAAACCCATAATATCCAAATCCATGGCAAAGTATGATTTTAAATGTGATCGCTTGTCAGAGATCCCAGAGGAGAAGGAAGGAGCAGAGGATTCAAAAGGAAATGGAATAGAGGAGCAAGAGGTAGAAGCAAATGAGGAAAATGTGAAGGTGCATGGAGGAAGACAGGAGGAAACAGAGATCCTACCAGATGACCTTACAGACAAAGCAGAGGTGAGTGAAGGCAAGGCAAAGTCAGCGGGAGAAGCAGAGGATGGGCCTGAAGGTAGAGGGGATGGAACCTGTGAGGAGGGTAGTTCAGGAGCAGAACACTGGCAAGGTGAGGAGAGGGAGGAGAAGGGGGAGAAAGACAAGGGTG
>NC_037677.1:38285685-38299772 GCF_003255815.1 Theropithecus gelada
GCTTCGTTCTCATATATCTGTTGAAAGCTGGGACTGTGCCATGCCTGCAAACTTGGTATCTTGTGTAGCACCCAGCAGAGTACTTTGCTCACAGTAGTCTTTAGTAAATATTTGCTGAATTAAATGTTAGACTCTCAAATCCTGCTCAGCAGAAAGTCTGATAATAAACAAAGAGTTTTGGTGGGACACGGTGGCTCACTCCTGTAATCCCAGCACTTTGGGAGGCCAAGGCGGGCGGATCACCTGAGATCAGGAATTTAAGAACAGCTTGGCCAACATGGTGAAACCCCATCTCTACTAAAAATACAAAAATTAGCCAGGTGTGGTGGCACACGCCTGTAATCCCAGCTACTCGGGAGGCTGAGGCATGAGAATTGCTTGAACCCAGAAGGTGGAGGTTGCAGTGAGCTGAGGTCGTGTCACTGCACTCCAGACCAGGTGACAGTGAGACCGTGTCTCAAAAAAAAATAAAAAATAAAGAGTTTTGAAGATATGGTTTTTGGGCTAAATTTTCGTAGGTTAAGGATGTATTATTTCAGTGTCACATCACCATCATGCATCATACCTGTATTGTTTCTTAATATTTTTGCCAGTTAAGTTTTGACTTTTGAAAATTCTGTTGACTTGATGATAATATTGAAATTTGTCCTCCAAAGACTCAGTGTCTCATAATATGGACCACTTTCATTTATTGATTTGATAGTCATTTAATGAAAGCCTACTATGGGTAAGATAGTGTGCTAAGTATAAGAAATACAAAGTACTGGTCAGGTGCGCTGGCTCACGCCTGTAATCCTAGCACTTTGGGAGGCCGAGGCGGGCAGATCACCTGAGGTCAAGAGTTCAAGACCAGCCTGGCTAACATGGCGAAACCCCGTCTCTACTAAAAATACAAAAATTAGCTGGGCATAGTGGCAGGCACCTCTAATCCCAGTTTCTTGGGATCCTGAGGCAAAATAATTGCTTGAATCCGGGAGTCAGAGGTTGCAGTGAGCCAAGATTGTGCCATTGCACTCCAGCCTGGGCGACAACAGTAAAACTCCATCTCAAAAAAAAAAAAAAAAACAGAAAGAAAAAAAGAAATACAAAGTACTGTATACAGTGATGAATGAAATAACCACGTCCTCATTCATTGAGGACTTATTCATTATAGTCTTACAATTTTTAAAAGGGATATACAAAAATATATATAAATGTTAAAATTTAAAGTATTAGGAAGGAAAAATAGAACATTATAAAGTATCTAGAACCTATGTACAGAAAATACTGCACTATGGGGTTTTTTAAGCATTTTTCTTGAAAATGACTTATTTCTCAAAATTCTTTGAATGCTGATTTCATTTTTTATTGTTCCGTCATCATGCATACTTGCATTTATTTTCCTCTAAGGATTTACTTTTAAGCATTAAACTTAGAAAATGTTCATATAAAGAGGGCTTAGAGACATAATTAGCCCAAGAGACTGATTTATGCTTTAAAAAAAAAAAATTCTTCCAGTAGAACTTCTCTGAGCAATTTTTCACGTTTTTAATGTTTCTCCCAGATTAAAATAACATTTTCTAACTGTAAGGAGAAATGTAATCTGCCAAGTATTTTTTCTCTATATTATTTTAAATTGAAAGTTAAATGGTGGATTAAACTTGTTCTAATTTTCAATCACAGTGTTTAAAGAATATGTATGGTAATTATGTACATTTTTTTTTTTTTTTGAGATGGAGTCTTGCTCTGTCACCCAGGCTGGAGTGCAGTGGTGCAATCTTGGCTCACTGCAACCTCCGCCTCCTGGGTTCACACCATTCTCCTGCCTCAGCTTCCCAGGTAGCTGGGACTACAGGCGCCCGCCACCACACCCGGCTAATTTTTTGTATTTTTAATAGAGACGGAGTTTCACCGTGTTAGCCAGGATGGTCTCGATCTCCTGACCTCATGATCTGTCCACCTTGGCCTCCCAAAGTGCTGGGATTACAGGCTTGAGCCACCACACCCGGCCAATTGTGTACTTATTTTATACATATTGTGTACACATTCTCGTTGTGCACACACATACATATAGACAGATTCACCAAGTCAGTCTGTCTAGGAAGCCTATCACTAAGTGAATGTCTTACAGCTGATAACTGTTAAAAACTCATTTGTGTTTGAAGCCAATGTTGATTAGTTTTTCTGTGGATTTATGCTGCAGGTTGCTTGTGGTGGATGTCACATGGTAGTTTTTGCTGCTTCTCATCGTGGTGTGGCAAAAGAAATTGAATTCGATGAAATAAGTGATACTTGCTTATCTGTGGCGACTTTTGGCAGTTTAACCTCAGGAAATGTACTGCAGAGAACTCTATCAGTACGTATGCAGTGAAGAGAGAGGGTACAGTGGTGGCCTATTCTGTATAAGAGTATTATCTAGCACTGCAAAGAAAACTAGAAGAAAAAAATCTGTTTTCTTTTTAAATCAAAGGGTCTTCTCAGATAAATTTGCTAAATAAAATTATTAGAGTTAAGTGCTTACAAACTTTTAGAGTTAATTCAGAAAAATTCAGAAAAGCTTAATGCTTTTTTTAAAGACACAAACTGGAAAATTTAAATTATAGAAAACCTTTGCATATAGACAATGGTGCTATAAAAGCATCCTTTTATAGTCCTATTTTATCACCTCACATTGAATGCTGAATTTTTTTTTCAACTGCATGTGGCTTGAATTTCACCTTGTTATATGCTTTTTTTTATTATGGTAGTAAAAATACAACAAATATACCCACAACAGATTTTTAAGTGTGCAATACGGAATCGTTGACTATAGGTACAATGTTACATTGTTCAGAACTCTGTAGGACTTATATAATGCTACATTCTTTTGTCTTTCAGTTAAGCCTCATGAGCAGTGGAAGATTGTACACTATAAACAATGAAATGGGAAAACAAAGAAATAAGGACTTCAATTAGAGAGAGGAAATATTCCCTCTTAATTAAATTTAGAGATTTTTCTTCTGTGTTTTAAAATTATTGTTCCAATGACATATATATATATGTGTGTGTGTGTGTGTTTTGTTTTTTGGGGTTTTTTTGTTTTGTTTTTTGTTTTTTTTGAGACAGAGTCTCACTCTGTTGCCCAGGCTGGGGTGCACTAGCGCAATCTTGGCTCACTGAAACCTCCACCTCCTGGGTTCAAGCAATTCTCCTGCCTCAGCCACCTGAGTAGCTAGGACTACAGGTGCGCACCATCATGCCCGGCTAATTTTTTTGTATTTTTAGGAGAGACGGGGTTTCACCAAAAACCCCGTCTTTTTAGGAGAGACGGGGTTTCACCAAGGCTGGTTTCGAACTCCTGACCTAAAGTGATCCACCAGCTTCAGCCTCCTAGCATGCTGGGATTACAGGCGTGAGCCATCAAGCCCCGCCCCAATGGCACATATGTTTTTTAAAGTAAATGGTAAATAATTTTTGAAGGTGACATTCCTTTTTTTGAAAATTACTCTAAGTTTCAAAACATGTTTTTTTGAAGGTTCCTAGCAGTTTTATTTGTAATAGCCAACATATTTCTTTTGAAGTAAAAAGGTTAAATCTGGTGTTTTGTTTGAAAAAGCATATATGGAAAAGTTGACAAATACCCCATCAGTGTTTTGTAGTTGTTGTTAATTTACATCTTCTAAGTAATTTTTTGTTTCTTAGGGAGTGTGGAGAAAATGCACACACACTTTTCCCCCGTTATGTGAAAAATAAAGCTTCCAAATTGAAATTTAGAGCAACTAAGATACAGAGACAACAGAACAAAATGTTTTTGAGCCTTTGGGAATTAAGTAAATGCTGTGGAGTGTTGGCATACTTTGAACTCTTTCTCTTAAATATTTTTGCAACTTTTAGGAAAAATATTAAATCTATAACATCATTTAATAGTTTGTTTAACCTGCTTATTTTAAAGGAGAGGTCTCCAGATTCTATTTCAATGATGAGAACACTACCTCCAATAGAAGGGACTCTTGGCCTTTCTGCTTGTTTTCCCCCCAATTCGGTCTTTGCACGTTGTTCTGAGAGTAACCTCCTACCGAGCGTCTTATCTGAACAGGACCTCATGCGCCCAGAGGAACCAGGTAACATTTGCTACTCTGTCTGCTCTCAGGATAAATGTGCCTTTTATTCCTGTTTTTATGTTTATCTTAAGATGTTTTCTCCAGTTATTTAAATTGTTCTCTCCCTGGTTAGAGCCTAACATCCCTCATTTGAACTCAAATCCAGGAATATCCTTACAAATAGAAAGCACCATCGGTGCCCCAAGACTGCCATGTAACCACAGCAGCATATCTTTATAGAGCAGTGGGTAACAGTCATAGCACCTTCCTTAACTGTATCCCCTTTAAACCCTGAAACCACTCGATGAACTTAGGAGGGAGTTACAGTCCTCATTTCAGAGATGAGAAAAGCAAGGCTTGGAGAGATCAAGTGACTTGCTCAAGGTCACTCAGCTTATAAATGAAGTGGTCAGAATTTGAATGCAGGTCTTCTGGATCTATGTGAAATTCTATATTTAGGCAGTATAACATAATGGTGAAGAGCATGGAATATGGAGTTAAATTGATCTGGGGTCAAATGCCAATTTTGACATTTACTAGCTGTGTGACTGACTTTGGGAAAGTTACTTAACCTCTCTAAGCCTCAGTTTCCTTGGCTTTGAAATTGATTTAATAATACTGACTTCAGAGAGTGATTGAGAGGATTCAGTGAGATCAGGCATATAAAATAATTAGCATTGAGCCCAGCACCTCTAGAAACACCTCAGTAAATGTTGTTATGATTAATATTAATACCTTTACCTCACTACCTGTTAGATACAGATTTCACGTTTTAAGTTGTAATCCCAGCTCTTTCACTATGCTATACCTATTCTAATTAATTTTCTTTACAGATATTTGTGTATCTTAGGAGTGTCTGTATGTTACTGCAGGATGTCTAAAGAGGGAATATTCTCTCTTAATTAAATTTAGGGATTCTCGTGTGTTTTAAAATTATTGTTCCAATGACATATATTTTTTGAAGTAAATGGCAAATAATTTTTGAAGGAGACATTCCTTTTCTGAAAATTACTGGAAGTTTCAAAACATATTTATTTTTTTGAAGATTCATAGCAGTTTTATGTGTAATAGCCAACATACTTCTCTATTTGATAGGGGTAGGACAAGAAACCAGGACCAGGAGATCAGAAAGTAAGCAGTAAATTTGAAATTAAGAAGATAAACCTGTCATCAGGGACTAAGAATCAGGGTCTAGAAACAGATAATTTTTGTATCTTTGAGATCCGGAAGCTAGGCAAAGGGTTGAGGTAATATAGGATTGGGAACTCAGGTAAGAGTTGTGGGCTATGGGAATGGGATATTATATCTAACTAGGACCTTAGTAATGAGCTGATTTATTGCACCTGACCCACAACTTTTGTATGTTTTCTTTTGAAATAAGAATCAGTGTCTAATGGTACTCTTCAGCCCTGGACATGGAAAAAGTAGTAGATTCTGACAAGCAGTGTGTAGTGTGTACAAGGAAAAAAGACATTTATGGTTTAGAGAAAATTGTTTCTCAGTCCCAGAGATTTGAATGTGAAAATATGCATGATTTTGTAGCTAGATCAAAAGGAAATGCCGTCTCTTCTTGTCTTCTTGTGACTGCTAACACTCTCTTCTTAATAAAACTTATTTTGAAAGTTGTGTCTAACATATACTGTGACATTTTCTAAATCATTCACAGACTTCAGTCTTTATAATGGAGGAAATGTATATCAGGATACGTCTTACTAAGGAGGTGTCATTTAAGCTAAAGGATAAGAAAGGGATGGCTACACAAGGAGAATAGATGTATTTCAGGCAAAGAAAATAATATAGGCAAAGAAAATAATATAGGCAAAGGTTTGGAGGCAGTTAAGAAGAAAAAGACAACTAGTGGGGCTAGAAAGTGAGAGAAATGGTAAGACAAAGCGGTATTGGAGAAAGAGACAGTGAAAAATTATTTATGGTTTTATAGGCCATGAAGACCTACTTGATATGAATGTTTTTCTTAAGTGCAATAGAAAGTCATTAAAAGATTTTAAGCAGTAGACTAATGTATTCCAGTCCTATTTCCACTTTAAGATGATTATGATCACTTCTACCTCCATATAGATTATACAGAGGCCAGACTAGAAATAGGAAGACTACTTGTGAGCCCTTTGCAAGAGGTGATAATGTATGGACCAAGGTGTTTGCAGCGTAGATGGAGAAAAGAAAAAGAAAAGAGAAGAGGGACGATGTGAAATACATTATAGACATAAAAACCAACCGGACTTGCTAAACTTATGAATGCACCACACATAGGTGTGAATTAAAGTGAGGAATCAAGGATGATTCCTAAGCAAGAGGAAGCTTGACGCATTTGAGGAATAAAATTAAGAACCAAGCCTTGGATATCTGTGAGGCATCCAAGTAGAAATATCAAGCTGATTGTTGAAACACAAGCCTAAAGTTTAGAAGAGAGCCCTGGACTAGAAATATACATTTGGAAGCCATCAACATAGAGATGGTATTTAAAAGAGATGGGCATGGTAACTTATGCCTATAATGCCAGTATTTTGAGAGGCTGAGGTGGGAGGATTGCTTGAAGTTAGGAGTTTGAGACCAGCCTGGGCAACATAGCAAGACCCCCTCTCTCTATTTAAAATAATAATAAAATCCATGGATGTTGGTGAAATCACCTGCTAGAGAGTCGAGTCAGAAGAGAAGAGGGCCCAGAATGCAGCCCTAAGAACGTCTAATATTTGAGAGGTAGAGAAGGAAGAGCTGGCAAAGAAGCCTTCCTCAGCTTTGTCAACCAGTAAGGCAGGAGGTGGGAAATTAGGACAGTATAGTGTCGTGAATGCAAAGTACTGCTCAAAGATCAAGGGAAAATAGCTCAAAGAAGTATCCAGTGGATTTGGTATAATGGAGTTTACTGGTGACCTCGACAAGAGCAGTTCTAGGAGAAGATCAGGGAAGAAGCCAGAGTGTTAAGAGTCAGTTATGAATGGGAAATGAGGAAATGAAGAGGAGATAAGATGAGCAGATAATTCGTTTGTGTATTTGCCAATGAAGTGGAGCAGAGAAATGGTCTGGCAGCTAGAGGGGGATGTGTGCTCAATAGAAAATATTGGAGCACATTTGTATGGTAATGAATGAGCCAGTAGTCCTGGAGAGGGAGATAGCACAGAGGAGAGAAAGTATAACCAAAGTTGTAAAGCTCTTGCAAAACAGGAGGGGCCAGCATAGAGAGTGGTCTTTGGTAACAGGAAAAACACATCCTACATTTTAACAGGCAAATGAGAACTTGGGTACAAATATAGGTAGTTGTGTATGTTTGTTGGTGAGGAGATCAAGTGGATCAGATATGATGACTTCTGTTTTCTCAGTCAAATCTGAGGCAAGGCCATCAGTTTAAATAATCTGCTATGTATTTTCCAAACCTATATTCTCTGCCCTCTCCAATCTGTCCTGCGTAACACTTTCCACAGTGATCTTCCTAAGGTGCAATTCAGTTTACATGTGCTCCAGTGTCTTCAGTGAATTCCTAATTATGAAAATAAGTGTTAATTTTCCTATATAATTCCCAATTCTAGCTTTATCTCTCAATAGTCTTTTCCTTACAATCTTCATTTGGTAATAGGTAGTTTTATGGTAGTAATGTATTATGATAGTCTACAAACAGTGGCTCTTGGGCCAAATCTAGCTGGCCACTTGTTTTTACAAATAAAGTTTTATTGGAACCGAGCCATACCCATTCCTTTATGTATTGTCTGTGGCTGCTTTCTGCTACAATGTCATAGGTTTGTTAGGACAGAGACCATATGGCCCAGGAAGCCTAAGATGTTTACTATATGGCCTTTTAGAGAAAAGTTTGCTGATTCTTAATTTTGATCAGACTAATCTCTTCAGTCTAACTTAGTGGAAAGAACAAGGGCTGTGGAGTCAGACACACCTAAGATTGACACTGGACACCAACAGTCACTGAAACTTAATTTCTTCATTTACAAAATGAGAATATAATACTTAACCTTCCTTGTTGTCATAGGGTCAGTGTAACATATATAAAAGCATGTGTTTCTGGCACTTGGTAAGCCTTCAAGACAAACTCCTTTCCTCTGCTCATTTGCTCAGACTACTGTTCTGCTGCTTTATTAGGAATGGGCTTCATTGTCTTCCCCTTACACCTCCATCTCTGCCTCTCAGAATTCTACTTATCCTTCTATGTACCTCCATAGTGAAACTTTTCCTGCTTCCCAACATACGGATGTAATTTCTCATAGACTATAACTTCATGGCAGTTAAAATTTTTTAACAACAAACAACAAAATTGTAATTGCTAATACTTAATAAACTTATTACTATATGTATATCAAAACATCTGTTTTATACCTTAAATATAGATGATAAAAAATAAAAAAGAATTAGCAATTACTTAGGTTGCTATTCTGCATATTACCGCACATGGAATAAATACCAAATGATTATTTGCTCATTCAATTCAGTGGATTTAAAGGGGAGGGATCAGTGTGGACTGTCATTTTTTAGTGAAGACTTCATTACGGAGCTACTTCCAAATGTATCAGTGACCAATGAAGGCATAGTGAGAAATTGAGAAAAATGTAAAGTCAAGTAGAGCCTATGACTTTTAATTATCTACTTTATGATGTAATAACCTTGCAGTTTTCTGTGAAAGGTTCTAGGTATTTATACTAGTTGTCTGTTGCTACCTTTTAAAAATGACCCTAAAACTTAGCAGGTTAAAACAAAAAGTATTTATTATTTCACACAGTTTCTGAGAGTCAGGAGTCCAGCAGGAGCTTAGCTGGGTGGTTCTGGCCCAGGTTCTTTCATAGGGTTGCAGTCACACTGTCAGATGGGGTTGCAGTTATCTGAAGGCTTGACTGAGGCTGGAAGATCCACTTCCAAGCTCATTCACATGGCCATTGGCAGGAGGCCTCACTTCCTTAAGATGCTCACAACATGGACTCCTACAGAGCAAGTGACTGGAGAGAAAGAGAGAGAGTACACGTATGTAGCCAGGGGTGGAGGGGGAGAGAGAGAGAGCAAGAGAGCGAGCACAAGGGTGCATACATGTGTATAACCAAAACAGAAGCTATAATGCTATCACAGGTACGTCTGCTTTATTTTACTGGCTGTGCACATACAGACCAACCTGGTATAATGTGCAAGGGAACTACACAAGAGGATGAACACCAGGAGGATATAAGTCATTGGGGCCCTTCTTAGGACTAGCTATTACAGTGCTCAATACCTGGGTAGTTATTTATCCCAAAGGAATAGTGTTTGCCTGTTCATATGAATGAAACAATTGTAATCTAATTGGTGTCAACATTTTTAAACTTTCACAAAGATTTTAAAACCTGTGTCACTGTGAATGAATTCTTTTCAGTTTCCCTGACATGAGGCTAAAGGACTTTTAGTAAAATTATACCTACACTTTATATTATAGAATAATTTCTGTTTTCTCTCCAGTTGCCTTTTACTTTTCTGTTGAAATCTGAATTTCCTTTTTCCCATTTAATCATTCAGATTATTTTCTAGATGAAATGACCAAAGAAGCAGAGATAGATAATTCTTCAACCGTAGAAAGCCTTGGAGAAACTACTGATATCTTGAATATGGTAATGATTTCCTATCTGTTTATCTAAATATGAGTTTGAATTTTAGTTCATTGTGTATGTGAATGTGTGTATACTTCCTATACTCTTATATGCATGAAAACCACTTTCTTGTTTCTTATATTGTTTGTTATTTTTAACCAACTATATTGAGATATAATTCACATATAAAATTTGTTTTGATCCTCACATTATTAGTATGGCAATTGAGAGTGGATTCTATTACTATCTGAACTGTTTTCCCTTCATTATATATGTATATATGCACACATATATATAAAATTTGTACTAGATATATATAGTACAAACACATAGTATATATACTGTATTCTTTTTATAATATATATTTTTTATTTATTTCAGACACACATTATGAGCCTGAATTCCAATGAAAAGTCATTAAAATTATCACCAGTTCAGAAACAAAAGGTATAATATGAAGATTTATTTTCATTATTGTTGGTAAGAGCAGTTTAAGTTAATTTTTTGGGTGGTTTTTGGAAAGAACACAAGAAACGTAAGCATTTACTTACTTTAGAATTTAAAAGACAGAGGGATACAATGTAGATAACCTCCATTTTGCCGTGTTCTGATGTTATGTATTTTCTGTAAAGAAACAAGAGTGGAAGCATTTTATTGCTGAAATTTGCTCTTTGGGATCACTAACTTAAGTTATACTAGCCATACTTTTCCTTCTGTCAAGCCATAGGTTATGATTGCAGTTCTTATGTGTAGGAAAAGACTACCATTTATTGATAGAGTGGCTCTCTGACTTTGGTTGAGTATGACTTTGAATGAATTACTATGCTGACTTTACTGAATGATATTAATATCTTTTTTAGCTTTACAATTTTGTGATTTTAGTGAAAATCTTTGATAACCTTTCCCAATATTTGGTTGGGCTTTAATTTATCAAGAAATTGATAGCATAAAAATAAGATTAAACATTTGGAAATTAGAGACTGTTCATGGGTAGGAAAGAGAACTTTTAATGAATAACAAATAGCAAAAGAAGGGAATAGGCTGTGGTTTTCACAACCGTAGAGAGATAAAGGCCTGCCCTGAAATCGTTTGCTTTTCCTGGCTTTAAGGACTAGTGTGATGAATGAATGAGGGATTTGAGGATTAGGAAAATAAATTGGAGAAATGTAAATTGAGGGAAGAAGACTATAAAAAAATATTTAATTTCTATTTGTAGTGTCTTTGACATGTTTTCAAGTTTAAAACTCTTAACATTGAAGTCACTGAAGTGCAGGAGAATCATGCTAAATTGTTAAAATTTAGAACTAGTCCTCATTCGTTCTATCTGTAATACTGAAAGGCATGGTGAATAACAGCATTCCTTTGAATATGGGAGAGCTATTCGAACACAGTTGTAGAAGCTCAATGAATATTGACTGATTTTTGACTGACTATACTTCCAAGCAGACACCTTTCTTGTTTCTTTCCTTCCTCTTCCCTTAGACTCCAGGCTCTCCGTCTTCTGGGCTGCTTTATTGTGCTAGGGAAAGAAAGGCATGTGCCTTTAGAAATCAGTTCTGGCAACCGGGACTTCCTCTCTTAGGGCTCTTAAAAGAATCATGACTTTTTAAAGAGCAAGACCAAGAACAACCAGAAACGGAAAGCAATTGCTTTTAAGCTGACATATATTTTATACTTTCTATAGTCCTTTTAAGTGTAGGCCCTACCAGGCCTACTTTAGTAAATGATAAAAGATTTATTATACTATTTCTGTGTATTAACTTGTTAATTTTTAACTTGTCATGTTTTAATAATCTCTTTGGCACAATAGGAACCTCTTCCTAGGCCTAATCATCACAGTTTATACAATTTGAATTAGTGAGTTTTTACTATCCAGAGACCCAAATTCATTAGATATTTGCATCCATTAGCTTGTTTGTAGAATTTAGATCAGCAATTTGGTTTTGCCTTATTTGGTCCAGCAGGAAATTACTTTTATATTGTTAATACATTATTCAAATGTCAGTGTTTGATTTCATAGTTTTTATACAAATCTTACATTTTACAGTTAATAGTCTTTCCTCTTAGTGTTCTTTCATTTATAGAAATTATTATAATTAAAGAATATAATCAGTACAAGGAAGAAGGTCAAAAATTTGAAAGCGCACATGAAGATTTTGTTTAGAAAAGAAAAATATATTCGTTATTATTTAGTTTATAGTAAAAAACATTTCATGTGCAGTTTCTTCAGTTCTAGGAGTGGACTAGTCATTTTTTCCAAATTTTACATTTTTATTTATTTTGTGAATTTTGTGGACTCAAAAGACAAATGAAAATTTGAAAATTAGGCCTGGCGTGGTGGCTCATGCTTGTAATCCCAGCACTTTGGGTGGCCAAGATGGGCAGATCACTTGAGGTCAGGAGTTCGAGACCAGCCTGACCATCATGGTAAAACCTCATCTCTCTACTAAAAATACAAAAATTAGCTGGGTGTGGTGGCGCGCACCCATAGTCCCAGCTACTCAGGAGGCTGAGGTGAGAAAATCGCTGGAACCCAGGAGGCAGAGGCTGCAGTAAGCTGAGATCATGCCACTGAGCTCCAACCTAGGTGACAGAATGAAATTCCGTCGCAAGAAAAAAAATTTGAAAATGAGAGATGATCGGGAAAGTGGGAAAAATATACTAAGCTGTACTATGTACAAGAAAAGCATACTTTTTTTTCTTTGAGATGGAGTTTCGCTCTTGTTGCCCAGGCTGGAGTCCAGTGGCACAGTCTTGGCTCACTGCAACCTCTGCCTGCCGAGTTCAAGCAGTTCTCCTGCCTCAGCCTCCCGAGTAGCTGGGATTACAGGCATGTGCCACCACTCCCAGCTAATTTTTGTACTTTTAGTAGAGACAGGTTTTCACCACGTTGGCCAGGCTAGTCTTGAACTCCTGACTTCAGGTGATCCACCCGCTTCGGCTTCTTAAAGTGCTGAGATTACAGGTGTGAGCCACTGTGCCAGGCCAAGAAGTGTACATTTTTTAATAGCATCTTGCAAAATTAATCTCGAAGTTTTATGTAAGGATTGATTCGGATTGAGAAAAGAGGCAGAGAATAAATATTGATGGTATTGTGATTAATGGCAAAATTAAGGCAGGTAGTACGAGTTGAAAATTAAACACAGATACATGTTACTAAATCAAAATTAGATGTATCACAGACTAGAGAGTGGCACAAATGATCCTTAAAGAAAACAAAACTTCAGCAAACTATCTGGTAAAATTTGCTATTTTTATTCTCCTAGACTTATCAAAATGTAAAATCTTGGCAGTATTTAAAGTAGATAAGGTGTCCTTGTAAACTAATAGTAGTATGACTATGATAATTACTTCAAAAAAATTACAGAAACAACAAACAATTGGGGAACTGATGCAGCATACAGCTCTTACTGAAAACAATGATAGTGATGAATATGAAGAAATGTCAGAAACGAAAGAAGGGAAAGCATGTGAGCAACATGTGTCACGAGGGATTTTCATGACGCAACCAGCTACGCCTATCGAAGCATTTTCAGATGAGGAACTAGGTAATGACGCAGGCCAGGTGGGACCTCAGGCTGACACTGATGGAGAGGGTTTACAAAAAGAAGTATTTAGACATGAAAATAATAATGGTGTTGATCAACTTGATGCCAAGGAAATAGAAAAGGAAAGTGATGGAGGACACAGTCAGAAGGAATCAGAAGCAGAAGAAATAGTCAGTGAGAAGGAAACTAAACTGGCAGAAATAGCAGGTATGAAGGATTTAAGAAAAAGGGAAAAGAGCACAAAAAATATGAGTTCTTTCTTTGGCAACTTACCAGATAGAGGTATGAATACTGAGAGTGAAGAAAATAAAGATTTTGTTAAGAAAAGGGAAAGTTGCAAGCAAGATGTGATCTTTGACAGTGAAAGAGAATCAGTAGAAAAGCCAGACGTTACATGGAAGGTGCAAGTGAGAGTCAGCAGGGTATAGCTGATGGATTCCAGCAGCCGGAGGCAATAGAATTTAGTAGTGGAGAGAAAGAGGATGATGAAGTGGAAACTGACCAAAACATATGGTATGGCAGGAAATTGATTGAACAAGGAAATGAAAAAGAGACTAAACCCATAATATCCATATCCATGGCAAAGTGTGATTTTAAATGTGATCGCTTGTCAGAGATCCCAGAGGAGAAGGAAGGAGCAGAGGATTCAAAAGGAAATGGAATAGAGGAGCAAGAGGTAGAAGCAAATGAGGAAAATGTGAAGGTGCATGGAGGAAGACAGGAGGAAACGGAGATCCTATCAGATGACCTTACAGACAAAGCAGAGGTGAGTGAAGGCAAGGCAAGGTCAGCGGGAGAAGCAGAGGATGGGCCTGAAGGTAGAGGGGATGGAACCTGTGAGGAGGGTAGTTCAGGAGCAGAACACTGGCAAGGTGAGGAGAGGGAGGAGAAGGGGGAGAAAGACAAGGGTG
>NC_037677.1:38299877-38319028 GCF_003255815.1 Theropithecus gelada
TACTGAGGAAAAAGGAAAAAGCTGGCATCTTCCTGGCAACCCCATGACATCCAGCCACTGGTTATCACCACCCCAGAGACGTCCACCCAGGGCAGACAGCATCTTCAACCAAGCACCACTGACCCAGAAGTGCAGTAATTAGTACACTTTCACCACAGTCACCCACTCCTTCACCTTTACACCCAAGAAAATCATATTTGCCAGGCAAATTAGATGGCCAGGAGGTGTCAGGAAACCCCAAGCCTGCTTTAAGCCTCAGACTTTTGAGACCGTTGAGGGCCGTGTACACAAGAGCAAGACTGCACCCGAAAGCTCTGCTCCTGCCGGATGTCACCGACAGACCGCACGGCTCAGCCACATGGACCCTTCCAGGACTTCACGAGAGGGACCTCCGTGGTACACGCAATGACGTACACTTTGTTCAGTCTCGAACAGACCATGCCCTCATTCCAGGGTCGGTGACCCACCTCCTGTCATCAGCCCCCCACCTCACCGAGGGTCTGCATCTGCATCTGTCATAACTTTGCTGTTTTACCCGGGTACTAAAATGCAGCATTGGAATGTTTAAAGTCTTTAAATATCAACCCTCCGGGTGCAGTTCTTGGCATTTTAATGCGGTCACTCGATGCAGGTCTCACTCACAACTCTGAGGTAGCTCATACCTTTCCTACCTAACCAAGGAAGAAACGGAGGCATGGAAGGTGCAGCTCCTAAGGAGCAGATTAGGATTCAAACCAGTGATCTTCGTCACATGCTGAGGTACTTCTCAGGCTGCGATAACGTTCAAAATTAACCAGGTAGAACAGCGTTCCATAAATCAGCCAGAAATGGTCCTTGTGGATGGGCCTGTGGTTACTCCCTGAAGAACAAGACCATTCGCCCAAAAATCCACCTGTGTCACACTCAAATGTTTACATATCCAATTATTTTTAAAATACCCCAATCAAGCTGTTCACAGCCATTTAGAGCCATATAGATTGTCTGCTTTGCTGACAATCAACCCAAGACCTCTGTCAGCAAACGGCACGGTGCCAGGTCCAGAGAAGGTGGGACAGAGACACAAACAGGAACCGCTCCGTCCCTGGGAGCCTCGCTCTGATGGGCCTGCGAGGACATGTCACAGACGGCGGGGCACAGGCAGATGGCAGGCCAAGAGAAGGGGCTGCGCTGCCGGGAGGCAGTGCTTTGAGCTTTAATGGATGGAACACTGCTAACCAGCGAAGGTGGAGAGACGGCACCCGTCTGAGAGGACGAAGAGGCAGCAAAGCACAGCTGGCTTCGGGGAACCGGAAGCCACAGGGAGATCAGGCTGGGTGCTGCAGTCTGCCGGCCACCAGCTAGGGGACTGTACTGGGCCTGGAGGGACATCCCTGACGCTCCCCACTGGATGCCAGGGGCACCCCCAGCCCCAGGTGAGAACCACGGATCCCATGGCGAATGAGGACAGCCTGTGGGAAGTGGGGCTGGGACAGCTCTGCACAGCTTAATAGGAAAGTTGGGTTCTATTTTGTGGGGTTTTGGTTACGCCAATGGCCGGTCAGGGCTGTCCGTCAGGAAGTGATTTGCGGATATATTAGAGAAGGGGCTGCCAATGCCAGTGGGGCATTCGCTGCCTGGGTCCAAGGAAAAGGAAATAAAGGCTGGCGATGTGACAGTGGAGGGGAGCACAGAGGGAAGGAACTGGTGGAGACATGGGACTGGCTCCGCACAGGGCCAGGAGCAGCTACCCGGGGGTCGTCCTATTAATTCTCCTCAGGGTCCTAGAGGCGGCTGTGAGGATCCATCTCCTGAGGACAGAATTGCTCCAGAGCCACACAGCGAGGATCCACAGAACCAAGATCCGGGCCAGCTTCAAAGCGGGCGATCTTGACCCCTCACCCGTGGTCCTGAGGCAGGGATCAGAGCCCTCTGGACACACAGACCCTCCCAGGAACTGCAGGAAGGGGAAGCAGATGCCCCGGACCAGCGGCAGGACCCAGGGTTTCTGCCCTCCAGGGCACATTGGGACCAGCCACTGCACAGGTGGACACACGGTGCTTTAACCGGCGCTGGGGAAAGGAGCCCTCGCTCTCAGGGTGGAAGGGTGGAGACCCCACCCTCGATGGGGCCCAGCCTCCCTGCTTTAACCCGCGCTGGGGGAAGGAGCCCTCACTCTCAGGGTGGAGACGGCAGCCCGATCGGGCTGGCCTCCCTGCTGGGCACAGCCTGAGCCACATGACCAAGGCCAGAGAGGATTACCAATGTACACCCGGCCCAGCTTCCGGCAGCCCCCGACCAGGCCACTACCCTCACTCCAACAGCCCGGTCCATCACCAAGCCCCACCCTCTTCTGCCAGCCCTGCCCCCACAAGGCCCCGCCTCTCGCATGCAAGTCCCGCCCCCCAGGCGCAGCTTGCCTGCAGCCCCGCCCCACTGGCTCCACCCCATCGCCTGCAAGCCCCATCCCCAAGGCCCAGCTCACCTGCATCCGGGCCTACTAGGCTCCACTCCTCACCTGCAAAGAGCCACCCCTCACTAAGCTCCTCCCCTCACTTGCCCAGCTCCGCCCAACATAGCACGCCCTCCAGGAGCCCCTCTTTTCACCTGCGCAGCCCCGCCCTTCACCAGGCTCCACTCTATCTTCATAGACACGCCTCTTGCCACGTCCCACTTCTCCCCTGCCCACTTCCCCCCCCCATCATCTGTCCACATCCTGCTGCTGGCCGCATCCAGCCCCTTTCGGCAAGCCGGCCGCTCCCCTTTTACCCGTGAGCACGCTTCTCGCCTTGCCTGCCTCCTTCGGCATGTCGGCCCCGCCCCTCCCGCGCATCGCCCTCTGCACCGCCCTCCCGCCCGTCCCAGAGCAGTGGAGGCCCGCCCTTTTCATCTACAGCCTATCGCAGAGGACGTTGCCGTTCGCGATGACGAATAGGAGTGGGGCCGTCACAGCAAGCCCCGCCTCGCGCCCTACGTCGGGTTAATTGGGGTCCCTCGCCAGCCCCGCGCTGGTCATACGCCGTGTGGCGCTGCGGCGGGCGGAAGGGGCTGAGTGCGCTGAGGCAGCTGAGCGGCCGGTGAGACGCTGCGGTGGGCGGCTAGAAGTGCTCGGCGTGCTGGCTCCCGGGAGCGGAAGGTCCAGGGCGGTCCGGAGACGTAGGGGTCCGTGTCCCTGCGCCCAGGCCTGGCAGCTCCCCGCACTGTGAGCGCCCCGCACCCCGAGCGTCTGCCGGGGCCTTCCTTGGGCTCACGCATCCGAGGCTCTGAGGCCGGAGGACCCCGGAGCTCCTGCCCCTCCCGGGGCTGGGGGCCGGGCCTGCCCGTGGCGCTCCCGGCAGGGCCCTCCATTGGCGTGGGCTTTAATGGGGGTAGTAAATGGGGCCGGCAGTTGTGGTTCTCGCTGATATCTTTGCTCCTAGTTCATTTTTGTTGGAGGCCGAGTCCTTAAGAGACCCGAGGCGCCCACAGCCCACTCTTAAAGTCCGGCTGTGTTCAGAGAACTGAAGCCTCCCGGAGTTTAACTGTTTTGGTTTTTTAATGACTCAGTTTATGGGGGAAAAAAATAACGAAGCGGTTTAGTGTTCATGGTAATCCACGTGCCCGTATTTAATGTAACAGTTCAGCGCTGCCGGCCCAGGCCGGGGGGAGACACGGGGCGTCCGTGGCGTGAGTTTGGCAGCAGGTTACTGGAAAGTTCGGGGGAGACCCTGGCCTTACCGCTCAGGGGTTTCCTATCATGTCCTTGCTGATAAGTAACTTCTTAAAATGCTTCTCTGTCCCATAATTCTGAAATTTGCTAAATCAGTAAGCAAATGTTGACTATAGCATATCTTCCTAATATTGCCAGTGACTGAATAGGTGTTTTTTTCCCCCTGTATATATCTTTAAAATATTTTTGTGGGATATATTAATGTAGAAAAGCCCGTAAGGCATATAGTACAATTTGAGAATACCCCTCCTCAGCCTCTCACATTGCTGGGCTTACAGGTGTAAGCCATCTCATCCAGGTGAGAATAATTAGAAAATAAGTAGGTTGGCACGGTGGCTCACACCAGTAACCGCAGCATGTTGAGAGGCCAAGGCGGGCAGACCACTTGAGGTCAGGAGTTTAAGACCAGCCTGGCCAACATGGTGAAACCCCGTCTAAAATAAAAATACTACTAAAAATAAAGTAGTAAAAATACTACTAAAATAAACTACTAAAAATACAAAAATTAGCTGGGCGTGGTGGTGAGCACTTGTCGTCCCAGCCACTCAGGAGGCTGAGGCAGGAGAATTGCTTGAACCCAGGAGGTGGAGGTTGCAGTGAGCCGAGATTGCACCACTGCGCTCTAGCCTGGGCAACAGAGCAAGACTCTTGTCTCAAAAACAAACAAACAAACAAAAAGTGTCCGCATGACCAAGCCAGAGATTTCCCCTAACTCCTCATAACCCTGTCCCTCCCTCTTAGATTAGCACTGTCATGACATAGAGAAATGTCCTTGCTTTTTAAAAATATTTTACCATCTCTATGCATTCTGACAGTATCTTGTTACCTGTTTGAATAATACCTGTTTAGGATAATACTGTATCGTGTGTATCTTTTGTTTAACGTTATGTGACCTGCATCTTTGTTACATGCAGTTGTAGGCGCTTTTATTGGTAAGTTTTGTTTTTTTTTTTTAATTGAATGATTAGTCCGCAGTTTATCCATTCCCTGTCGTTACACCTCCAGGTGAGTTGAGTTTGGGACTGTCAGAGTTCGTGCTGACAATCTTGTCCGTGAGTGCTGGTGCAGCAGTGTAAGGTGTGGAGGATACAGACCAAGAGGTGAACGGATTTCCAGTATTCAGATTTTTTCTCTTTTTTTTTTTTTTTTTTTGACACCCAGGCTGAGTGTAGTGGTGTGATCTTGGCCCACTGCAACCTCCGCTTCCCGGGTTCAACGATTCGCCTGCCTCAGCCTCCTAAGTATCTGGGGCTATAGGCATCCGCCACAATGCCTGGCTAGTTTTTGTATTTTTAGTAGAGACTGGGTTTCACCATATTGGCCAGGCTGGTCTCGAACTCTTGACCTCAGGTGATCCACCCACCTCGGCTTCCCAAAGTGCTGGGATTACAGGTGTGAGCCACCACGCCCTACCTGTTCAGCTTTTCTAAAGAATGCCAAGTGTTTTTCCAAAGTTGTTCCACTTTGTACTCCCTGTAGCAGTGTATGAGAGCTCCTGGTAATATTAGACTTTTTAAGTTTTCACCAATTCGGTAGGCATGTAATGGGATTTAACTGTAGTGTGAATTTCTTGCTATATTGTGAAGGCTTGTGAGGATTCTGTGAGGAAAAGAAGCCCTTTTGTTTAAGAGTTTCTTAAGGGGAATTTAAACCATAATTGTATTATAGTTATTTTTGAACATGTATAAAGAAAAGGTTTCCAACACTGAAGCTTTAGTTAAGATAAAAGGTCATTAAAATGGGAAGGGCCTTACCAGAAATTAGTTTTCTGGAATGTGCAAGATTTTGGAAGATGCAGTATTTAGTTTTTTTCTAATTAATAATCTTTATCACATGAGAGTATGAAGGGGTGGCCTGCCCCTCCACACCTGTGGGTGTTTCTCGTAAGGTGGAACGAGAGACTTGAGAAAAGAAATAAGACACAGAGACAAAGTATAAAGAAAAGCGGGGGCCCAGGGGACCGGCGCTCAGCTTACAGAGGACCCACGCCGACACCGGCCTCTGAGTTCCCTTAGTATTTATTGATAATTATCTTTACCATCTTAAAGACAGGGGAGTGGCAGGACAATAGGATCATTTTTAGGGAGGAAATTAGCAGTAAGACATAAGAACAAAAACCTCTGTGATATGAATAAGTTCAAAGGAAAATCCTGTGCCTTGAGATAAACTTTTTAGCAACATTGTTTCATCCTATCACATGGGGATAAACCTTGGACAATACCTAGCTTTCCTAGGCAGAGGTCCCTGCGACCGTGTCTCTGGGTAGTTGAAATTAAGAGAATGGTGATAACTTTTAACCAGCAAGCTACCTTCAGGCATTTGTTTAACAAAGACACATCCTGCACAGCCCAAAATCCATTAAACCTTGAGTCACCCAACACATGTCTCTTGCAAGGACAAGGTTGGGGGTAGGGTCACAGATTAACAGCATCTCAGATACAGAACACAATGGAGTCTCTTATGTCTACTTCTTTCTATATAGACACAGTAACAGGCTGATCTCTTTCTTTTCCCCACAAGAGTATTTTCACTGTGGCTGAATAATGTTAGCCAGATAATTTTCCTGCAGCTCATCTAACCTAGATGACTTTTAATCTACACATGCACACCACAGAGTGTGGCGATGGAACAGTGACTGGGCTTGTGAGAGGGCTCTAGAGTATCAACTAGGAGACAAGATCCACGGATTCACCGTAAACCAGGTATGGGTCCTTCTCGGCACCTCCTCATAAATCCACATACATTGCAGGTGTGGCTTCTGGCATAGGTACGGGCCCTTCAGGGTGGAGACTAGCCTTGTCCTCGTGTGCCAAGGCCCTGGCCCAGCTCCTGTTGCATGATGGCTACTCGGCTGAACAGAGCTTGTGAGAGAAATGACCCCCGGTCCCTTCCTGGAATCCCGCGAAGCCTGATTCTTGTCAGATTTGAGAGAGTAACACTTCCAGCTGGTTCTCTGTCATCAGACACACTAGGGTTTCTGCAGCCAAACCTGATGATTCGCTGAGTGTGAGCATGAAGACTCAGTGCCCTGATCTGTTCGGTCAGGTTTTGCCATCAAATAGTTTGCTCTAAACTTCTGCAGAATCTTTCAGTTTTCTGAGCCTTTTGGGTTTCATAATTATAAAGAAGAAATTGTGGACCTATACTTACTTGGGTTTATATTAAAATGGATTCATTTTTGTTTTGTTATTTGCTTAAATCTTTTCCTTTTTTTTTTTTTTTAACATAGTAACTAAAAATGACAACACTTCACATATTTGGCCAGCTGTTGGCTCTGTGCTATGCTTGATGTTGTAGGAAATTAAAAAAAAAACTTACCGTCTAGAAAGACTGATGCGGCTGTAACTGGAGGCACATGGTGGACGCCATGCGGAGGGCCAAGGACAAGGGCGGGAGCTGCTGCTGCTGCTGGGGGGAGAGGGAAGAGCTCCTGGAGAGGGTGGTGTGAGAAAGCAGCTGCCTCTGGGCAGGGCTCCAGCAAGGGAACCAGGGCAGTGACTAGGGGGTCCCAGGCAAGGTCCAGGCATGGGAGTCCTGACAACAGACTCAGAGCATTTGTGAAATCCTGCAAAGTGAAGGCAAAGACACCTCACTCTGGGTGAGGCCCTTATTAATAGTAACCAGTACTATAAACTCACTCCTTTATTTTTCAAATTTTATAGAAATGTACTTATTTTTGAGACTGGGACTCACCCTGTCGCCCAGGCTGGAGTGCAGTGGGATGATCTGGGCTCACTGCGGCCTCAAACCTCTGGGCTCAAGCGATCCTCTCACCTCAGTCTCCCAAGTAACTGGGACAAGGTGCCCCCACGCCTGGCTCATTGTGTGTGTGTGTGTGTGTGTGTGTAGATGGAAAGTTGCTTTGTTGTCTAGGCTGGTCTCAGACTCCTGGGTTCAAGCAATCCTCTTGTCTAATCTCACACTGCTGTGAAGAAATACCCAAGATGGGTAATTTATAAAGAATGAGCGGCCGGGCGCGGTGGCTCAAGCCTGTAATCCCAGCACTTTGGGAGGCCGAGATGGGCGGATCACGAGGTCAGGAGATCGAGACCATCCTGGCTAACATGGTGAAACCCCGTCTCTATTAAGAAATACAAAAAACTAGCCGGGCGAGGTGGCGGGCGTCTGTAGTCCCAGCTACTCAGGAGGCTGAGGCCGGAGAATGGCGTGAACCCGGGAGGCGGAGCTTGCAGTGAGCTGAGATCCGGCCACTGCACTCCAGCCCGGGCGACAGAGCGAGACTCCGTCTCAAAAAAAAAAAAAAAAAAAAAAAGAATGAGCTAAAAAGTAAAAAAAGTAAAGAGGTTTAATTGACTCCCAGTTCTGCATGGCTGGGGAGGCCTCAGGAAACTTAAAGTCGTGGTGGAAGGCACCTCTTCACAGGGTGGCAGGGAAGAGAATGACAAGTGAAGGGGGAAGCCCCTTATAAAACCGTCAGATCTCGTGAGAGCGTACTCACTGTCACGAGAATAACATGGGGGAATGTGATTCAATTACCTCCTACCAGGTCCCTCCCACAACATGTGGGGATTATGGGAACTACAATTCAAGATGAGATTTGGGTGGGGACGCAGCCAAACCATATCACCTTGGCCTTCCAAAGTGCTGGGATTAAAGGTGTGAGCCACTGTGTCCAGCCGTAGAAACTTACAATAAGTCATGTTTCTTGTTTGAGAAATAGCTACCATGAGCGCTATTATTATTAAAGCTATATATTGTTAGAAAGCAGACATCTCACTGTATCTGCTGATTTTAAATGCATTGATCGTCTGTTACAAAGTACAGTAAGCTTGGAAACAAGTGATTTAACAGCGGTAGGTGATGCAGGTCATAGTGGGCCGCTTATGCATGACTGTTGGATGGCAGGCTCCCTAGATTGGGCTGAGGAGACCCGAGGTCTCACCTCTGCCAGCGACTTGCTGTGTGCACTTGGTCAGGTGACTCATGGCACCTGGACGGAGGGGGTAGCAAGTGTTGTGGTGATCACAGGGACGTGGTATGTGATTGAGGGAGAGGGCCGGCTGGCATGAGTGAAAGAGAAGACAGTTTCTTTCATACCGAGAAGTATGGACACTTACCAGGAGGCTTACCTAAAGTAAGGTCGGGGGCCAGAGTATGGAGCCACTGCCCCATCTCAAGAATAGCTACAACTTACTGTCCTAGGACAAAGGGGAAATGAGGCTTGAGATTCAATAATTTTAGTAGAAATCTGTTGTATTTTACAATTTCACTTTTCATTTGTACCCAGCTAGTGATTATACTCTATCCATTTTCCACACAAAATCCCAAGGACCTTCAGAATCTCCTCTCGGTGTATTTGGACGCCACCTTTTTCCCATGTTTACACAAGCTGGATTTCTGGTAAGTCATGAGTGATTAACTAGTTAATACAGACTTTAGTATTTGAGTCACTGTCAGCTTATAATTATTTGTCCTCAGGCAGGAAGGATGGCGGCTGGAACACGAGAATCCTAGCGACCCCCAGACGCCCTTGGTCTTTAAAGGAGTCGTCTTTAGTGAGATGAAGGGAGGGTTTGTAAGTTTTCTTTCTTTTTAATGTTGTGTTCAGCTTACCTTACCCATGTACAGTACCATGATACAGACACATCTGGAAGGTGGTTGATTTTTATTTAATATTCTCATTATAGGTGACATGTTCTTGAATTAGCTGGGTCAGTGCTGTGAGCAGAAGCCAGGGGGTAGCGGGGCCAGGCTGCTGTCTCAGACCATGTCTCAGACCATGTCTGGCGACCCCCGTGTATGATCTGCAGCAAGAGAAAAGCTATTTTCATACCACTATCAACACATTGTCTTTTTCACTCATTCTTGCCCAAGCACACGGTGTACTTTCTAGAGGCTGCGTGGCGAGGTGTGTGACACGCAGCGAGCTGGATACAGAGCAGATGGGGGAGTCCAGCTTCAGCTCTGAGCCAGACACTACAGAGGTTTGCAAAAAAGGCAACACAACATCACTCTAAGTAGTCCGTTTTTCACTTTGTTATGAGAAATATTTTTCAAACATATTTATATTAACATGTAATGATGGCTTACCTTAATGAATACGTATTTTTTAAATGTCTCAGCTTTAATTTAGAATATAGAAAAATTATATAAACACATACAGGCACCTACACAGGCAAAAAGGCCCACATAATCAAAAGCTGCTTGGGTCCTCATTAAAACCCATTTATGCCTAGTGTTCCATTATAGGAATCCTAAACTTGTGGGAGTTATTTATATCCTACAGCTCAAGGTCATTGCCAAGGTCTGAATTTTTATAAAAAAAAATTGCAACCTCAGGCATAAATGGGTTAATTTTTCAGAGTGTAAAGGAGTCTTGAGACCATTTTGGATTAAGAGCAGCTGTCCTGGGCCCGTGTCGTCATGTCCCCTTGTGACTTTGACAACCTGCCTGTGCTGGTGTCCCTGAGGCTCGTGGGTGGTCTGCTCTCTGATTCCCGTAGCCCCCCTCAGCTGGTGAACTATTTCTTACCTTACCTTTTCATTCTCAATTTGGTGGTCTTTTCTTCCAAGGAGTCTTCTTAAAACTCAAGTTAAGGTGAGAGCTTCTCCCCACTTCCCTCCTGGCTGGTGGGCAGACCTGGTGATCCCTCCGATTTACAGCCCTCGGCTATGCGTTTGTTGCAACACACATCAAAAAGTCCATTGTTCTCAATCCTTGGGTCCTGTGCATGGGTGATGAGTGATTGAATACGGTGCTAATGCCTGCAGGGGTGTCCTTTTTTTTTTTTTTAACCATTAGAACAGTTTTATTTGCAAAGTATTACAGGCATATGCACCAAAATGTGATCAATTGGCTATATTGTAAGTAATGTAGCATGTGCGTATTATTTTCTATGTATATATTCTTATTTATTTCACGTTTCAAGACATACAATGAGAGGATATTCCCCCAGCACCTTCAAAACAGACTTCTTCCCAACCACACATACTCAGTGGTCTCCGGGGGTGACCCACTGTGCATCCCGGAGCTTACATGGGAGCAGCTTAAGCAATTTCATGCCACTCACTATCACCCAAGCAATGCTAGGTAATATTTTGTTGGAAAAGTTTGATGGTGGATTGTGGAAAGTTAACTTGTTTGTGTTCTTACAATTTCATGACATGGCATCTCTCACATTTAGCAATGCTTAGCTTCGAGCCTCTCCTTGGCATGGAGAAGTGCTCTTCCGATGGTGGATGCAGTCACATAACCTTAATTACATCCTCACTTTCTGATACATCGCTTGTTTCTTATGTCACTAATATAAGGTCATTATAGTAATAATATAGTTATATGTATTATATAAAACACTAATAATTTACATATAAATGCTAATGTAAAGACATATTTGCAAGATTAGTTTATGTAAAAAGAATTATGAAAACTTTCAAGTATACAGAAAAGTAGACTAGGATAATGGGCCCCTAAACACTTATTCATGTTATAGATATCCTTTTCCTTGTGAAGTTTTTGGAAGTAAATTATAAATGTCATCATTTACTCCTAAATATTTGAATTTGTGACCCTAAAACATGAGGATTTTTTCTTACATGAGCTAATGCCATTTTCAGTTTTAATAGAATAAAACATACTTTCATAAAACTGCCTATTTCTTATTCCATATTCAAATTTTCTAGTTGGCCCCAAAGTGTGTGTTGCACAGGTCCCACATATCACACCTGGTCGGCCCGGGTCTCTCCTGGGCACCCTCTCGGACGGCAGAGGAGTGTGCAGGCCGGGTTTCCTCCGGGCGCTCTCACCCTGCAGGTGTCCTGGCTGCTCCTGTGTGGTGTTGGGTGCCATGTTCCTGTGTTTCCTGAGAACTGGAACTTAGATCCAAAGCCTTAGTTTGAGTCAGGCTGCGCCTTTTTAAGCAGAGTCCCTCGTGGGGAGCTCTGCATAGATGGCCACATCCTACCATCGTGTGAGGCCTGCTTGCCTCCACCCGGGGGGTCTCACGCCAGCGGGGTGCATGCTGAGAGTCGGCCACTGTCTTGTGAAGATCTGCTTTTTCCCTTCAGCCACAGACCATCTGGTGCACTTGAGTTTCTGGTGTCCTGTGATAATTCCTCATCAACCTATTAATGGTTTTCATATTCATTGAGGATTATTGCCTGAATCATTTATTAGAGTTTAAGTTTTCAAATTCTGTAATTCTTCATTCGTTTGCTGGACTTCTTCAAAGAAGAGCTCCACGTCAGCTGGGGCTGTCGGGTTATCTCGAAATACGGTTCTGTGGAAAAGGCAGGGGCGGCTGCTCTCCCTGGGAAGTCAGTTTGAGGAGGAGTTAGGGTGGTGCAGGAACTACCTCTAATGATGACAGAAGAGGCTGTGTTTTTTTTTTTTAAAGACAGGGTCTGGTTCTGTCCCCCAGGCTGGACTACAATGGCATGGTCTTAGCTTACTGCAGCCTCAGCCTCCTGGGCCACCTCAGCCTCCTGAGTAGCTGGGACTACAGGTGCGCACCCCCATGCCCAGCTAGTGCTTATATTTTTTGTAGAGACAGAGTCTCGCCGTGGTGCCCAGGCTGGTCTCGATCTCCTGAGTTCAAACAGTTTGCCCACCTTGACCTCCCAAAGTGCTGGGATTACAGGCGTGAGCCACTGCGCCCAACATGGAGAAGAGACTTCTTTCTTTTCTTCTTTTTTTCCCCCCGGTCGTCTTTGTTTTGTTTTTTAGTACCACTGTGACCTCACAAATATTTCTGTATATGTATATATTTGAGACCATGTGATCAGACGGAATTTATTTATTTTTATGCCCACATTTGCCACAGCTGTTGGCCCATTTTGGTCTCACTTCTTTGGTTTCTACGCCCCCACCCCCACCTCCCTAATGCAGGCACAGCCAGGCCCTCCTGCTCCAGAGGCTCAACTGTCTGTTTCCCAGGGAGCTCTGATTTCTGTGGCTACTGGGGAAGGGCCTTTGGAGAGTAGCATCTGGACACTAGGGGTGGTGATTGCTCCTGGATTCTCTCAACCCTGAGAGTGTAAAATTTGTTTCTAAATTCTAGAATGAGAAATTTCTGAAGGTTCTTTAAAATACTAGTTCCCCAAACCTTAACTATAGCTCAGGCAACATAGTAAAGAAAAAGATAAATTCTGTCATTGTAACCTTTTTCCTCTGGTTGAATAAATGTGGTATCTTTATTAACATGTATAACCTTGAACTTGTTGCCAAAAATTGAGTTTTGTGAAATTGTCAGTTGAATTACTCTATTACTGTACCTAGGGTTATAAAGTATTTTAACAAATACCTCATTTGGTTTTTGTCACATCTCTAGATGAAGTTTAAAATGAAAGATCAATTTCTGGCTAGGTGTGGTGGCTCATGCCTGCAAATTCAAGCACTTTGGGAGGCTAAGATGGGAGAATTACTTGAGGCCAGGAGTTTGAGACCAGCAAGAGTAACAGTGAGAACGCATCTCTAAAACTTAAAAATTAGCCCACTGGGCATGGTAGCTCAAGCCTGTAATTCTAGCACTTTGGGAGGCCGAGGCGGGGAGATCACCTGAGGTCAGGAGTTCAAGACCAGCCTAACCAACATGGTGAAACCCTATCTCTACTAAAAGTACAAAAATTAGCCGGGTGTGGTGGCGGCGCCTGTAGTCCCAGCGACTCAGGAGGCTGAGGCAGGAGAATGCTGTGAACCCTGGAGGAGGAGCTTGCAGTGAGTGGAGATGGCGCCACCGCACTCCAGCCTGGGTGACAGAGCGAGACACTGTCTCCAAAAAAAAAAAAAAAGCTGGACATGATACACAAGGTGACCCCAGGAGACTCCTGTGCAGAGTAGAAACACACCCCAGCACTAAAGTCAGTCCCTGAAGTCCCTGCGGGATTCTCCCCACCCCCCCCACCCCTGGGTCCACCTGTACACACCTGGAAAGAACAGTGACACCACCCCACAGCAGGAGCTCACCATCGGCGGCCGTGGCACCCCAGGTAGCTGGGACACCCACAGGGTTTCACAGGTGGAGAGGGAGCCTGGGAACGTGCATTTCTAGCAATTTCCAGGTGATGGGGCACCACACTTTTAAAAATACACAATACTAGGTCCTGAAAGGACTTCTATTCACTTGCACATTGGTGGGATGGAGCCCTACATTGCAAAGGGCTTTTCTTCACGTGTCCTCCTTGAGCTCAAGGGCTGGCAGCACTTGGTGGGACCTAGTAGGGAGTCCCTTGCTGACTGCACACCCACAGCCAGAGCCCTGGCCCGGATGATTCTCACAGGAAGCCCGCAGAGCTCCTGACACCTCCCTGGAGGGATGAGAAAGCTGAGGCTCTGAGGGGGATAAACTGATTACTGGAAGGTAACGACCTTAGTGAAGGGGTGAAGCTGCAGTGTAAACCCTAGTTTTATTTCATTTTAACTTTCAAGACTTCCTGATTTCCTCTATTACAATACCTGTGCCTTAGAGTCACCAATGGGAACTTGAAGGAAAATAATGCCTGCTGAGGCCAGATGCTCATTTAATTGCCTGGGGGTGGAGCCTGTTTGGTTCTAAGCCTTCCCTCTGAACTTCTGAATGGTGAGGACTGCAAATCAGCTGCCTCCTGCTGGGCCCTGCAGGGTGAAACCTGAGGAAGCCCCAGGAACATTCAGTGAGGGGTTAGGAGGGAGAACACGGGTGGATGAAAAGCAAGAAGGAAATATACCAGCATTCACTGGCGGGCTCTGTCACCCACAGGACAGGGATGAAGACGTGCACACCTGCAGTGCGGGCTTTCACAGCCTGGCAATGAGGGCTTTCAGCCTCACAGGTAAATGTCACCTGTTTCACCACCTCCTTAGGGCTGTTCTAGGGCCCCGGCACACAGCCATTTGGGACAAAGGGCAGTTTCAGTGTCTTTCACTCCACGCTCAAGCTACAGATTGTCCTTATAGCTCAGGTATCCTGGGGATAATCTATCTCGTTTGGTTTTGGTTTTGGGAGCCCAACCCCACTTCAGTTTCTCAGTGAGTGACATTCTCTCTGGAAGCCGTGTCAGCCTCTTGTTGAATAATATCAGCCACAGCAGAAAGAAGCACTCCATAGGCCTCGTGCTCGGCACCTTGGCATGAGCTCCTGCCATCTTCTGTTCATGCTCATCACAGCTCTGTGCAGTGGGCGTCCTCCTGATCCATATGGGAGGATGGAGGATGGAGGCAGAAGGGTGAGTGACAGCAGGATCACATGAGGGGTCTCTCCCGAGGTAGGGAGGGGAGCCGGCCCAGGACCTCAGTGCCCATCGCGTCCTTCCTCCTCCTCTTCTGCCTCTCCGTGACTGTTTAACTCAGACTGCAGGGACAGATGTATGTGCAGAGCGTGTGTGCACCCCTGGGGGTGTGTGCTTATATTGGCAGGAAGGGGTGTGAGCATGTACAGAGCGTGTGTGCACACCTTGGGGATGTGTGCTGGCATTGGCAGGGACAGATGTATACAGAGCGTGTGTGCACACCTCAGGGGTTTGTCATGGACAGACGTGAGCGTGTACAGAGTGTGTGTGCACCCTGGGGGCGTGTGCTGGTGTTGGCGGGGACAGATGTGTACAGAGCGTGTGTGCACACCTGGGGGTGTGTACTGGTGTTGGCATGGACAGACGTGAGCATGTACAGAGCGTGTGTGCACACCTGAGGGTGTGTGCTTATGTTGTTTTGTAAGCGGAAAATATGTGGCCCATTGCATCAGGTGGCGATGCGCCCATGCTGAGTCTGTCAGCGGCCCTCGGGTTGGGGTCTCCATCTCCCCAGATAGCACTCAAGTGTCTTGAGGTTTCAGATTCTTCCTCTCCAGGTACTTGGGCCTCCTCAGGACCAAACAGAACCAGCCAACTGCAAACTACAAGAACGTTCAAATGCATCTTCAGTAGGAAAAACAAAAGCACCTGGAATAATTTTCCAGCATGACCCCGTGGTTAAGCCGTTAGATACTCCAGCCAACAGATTGAATCACTTTAAAATTCACACCATTTAAAATGGTTGTGAGAGTTGCAGAGCTTTATTGCTAAACTTTGAAGTAATTGAAGCATTCTGCTCCACTTGCTTACAAACTAGGGTTGGGGATAATTTTCAGTCCAAAGTAGCAACCTTCTAAATCCAGCTTAGATGTGAGGCTCCCACTGACACAGGAAGAGACAGTGGCCCTTGTTTATTCTCCTGTGTTCAGATACTTTGTCATTTCTTTTGTATCCTGATCATCACTTCTGCTTTTCCAATTCAAACTAAAGGGAGTTTAGTTCTGTTTTGGAGAAGCTGTAGTTAGTGGTTTCTTTTCATGGTTTGCTTAATCTCTTAAGTCTGGTGCTTGCATTTACCCAAATGGACTTTTCTTTAGTACGACGGTGCCCTAGCCCAGGGCTTCTCCCTCCAGATCTGCTCCCCAGGACGCCCCCTAGGAATGGGTGCTGGAGATCCAGCCCCTCTCCGTGTGCAGTTTTCTTTGAGTCCAATGTAGGTTTGGCTCAGAGAAGAAAACGGGCCTCCGGGTTAGGTGCCTCTGATTGCTTGCTTGTGAGATGTTTAATGATAAGGCGCCTTCCAAGCTAATTGTATACATTGATAGTTGTAGCTTGAAGTAGCACTGCAGTCATAAGAACAAGAAACACTCCCATAAAGTAGATAGGCAGAAAAAGCCATAAAAGTTTAATAAAGTGCAAATAAAATGGTGTTGTAAGAATGAACAGTGGGAAATGCTCTCAGTCCAGCCAGATTGGCTGTGGCGTCCTCCTGTAAATACATTCAGCCACATGTGGCCCTGATCGCAATCACTACTATGAATTGTGATCCAGAATGTTCTTGGTGTCCGATGCCTGGGCTATGCCAGCAGCTGAGTCTGATTGGGCGTCACGGCGGTGATGTGCTTAGCGCGGCCAGCTGGGCTGAGGGGTGGACACCTGTGCACTCGCCACGTGCAGGCGTTATTCTGGTGATGGAGTTGCACGCGGTGCGGCTTGTCCACCTGGGCTACTTAAAGTACCGGGAACTCAACCACGGGGGGGCGCCTCCCAACATGGGAGCTGTCTTTTTTTTTTTTTTTTTTTTTAATCCAGGGCCCTCTGGCTCTGCAGACCCTAGCCGCCGGTCCCTGAGCCGACGGGGAGGCACTGGAGGGCTCTGCTGGGCCATGGAGGTCGCCGAGCAGGTGATCACTCATTGCTTGTGCAGTGGTCCATGGCCTGTGAGTTTATTCCCGGGGGTCTGCGTGGGCGAGGTTAACCAGTTCACAGCTGGGCACTTACCCCTTACACAGGTGACACTAGTTAAAGTGGATCTATATTAGCTCGCACGGGAGTGCGTGAGGAGCTGGGAGGTTGGGGAGGCTTGGCCGTAGCACCAGAGCCCGGGTTCCTGACATTCTGCGTCTTCCTGTTGGGCCGTCAGGGTCGCTGTGGGTTCTGAAGACTGGTGGGTGCCATATGGACCAGGGGGATGCGTGAAGCCTCTAGAGGCCATGGGAGGGAAGGAGATGGTCGCTTCCCCAGAGCCAGCCCTGCTGACACCTGGACGTTAGCTGGTGGGACCTGTTTTGGACTCCAGCTTCCAGAAATGTGAGAAAATAAGTCAGTGTTTAGGGCGCTAAATTTGGGGTGATTTAGTGGGGAAATAGAAAACTAGCCCACAAAGGTGCACGCATTGAAATGTGCTCTGTCCAGGTGTTCACAGTGGCGTGAGGGGGATGGCATCAGGGTTCTGGGAACTGTGCAGTTTTACTGAAGGAAGGGGGCTTGCCACGCCCTTCCTCATGTAACTGAAGGTATGTATACCTGCCACACTGCCCAGGAGACGGGCTAGAATTCTGACTTTATTTTATTTTTGAGACGGAGTCTTGCTCTGTTGCCAGGTTGGAGTGCAGTGGCCGGATATCGGGTTTACACCATTCTCCTGCCTCAGCCTCTCAAGTAGCTGGGACTACAGACGCCCACCACCACGCCCAGCTAATTTTTTGTGTTTTTTAGTATGAGACAGGGTTTCACCGTGTTAGCCAGGATGGTCTCGATCTCCTGGCCTCGTGATCTGCCCGTCTCGGCCTCCCAAAGTGTTGGGATTACAGGCTTGAGCCACTGCGCCCGGCCTCTGACTTTATTTTTTGTGGGAACCAAACCACAGAACACGGTGAGGGCTGAAACGAGCTTCCTACAGCCTGAACTGGGAAGAGGAATACGCAAGTAGTTTGTGTTTTTCTACACAGACCTGTCCTTTCAGGTTTTGTTAAGTTCTGGAAAAAGGGAGAAGTCAGGCACACCTCGGTGAGGGACTGTTTGTGGAGGTGGTGCGGCTTTAGCCTGAACATGGCCGTGTGGCTTGGAGGCTCAGAAACTGCCCTCTAAGGGCACTCGTCTGTTCCTTATTGCACTAATACCTCGTTTACAGAAATCCACAGAAATTACAGAGCAGTGCGGAGGCCTCTGGTCTGGATGGGTTTGTGTGGGCCCGAGTGCTTATCCTGATCTGGCAGAGGCTCTGTTCCCAAATAATTATTCCACAGTTTCAGAGCCTATATCTGAGGGATAATCTTTTAACTTTGTTGCATAAAAGCAAACAAAGTATGTCTTGAGGGTCTAAAAATCCATTTAGTAGTCAGAGCTGTAAACTCAAATATGGGGCTTTGGGATGGAGTGAAAACCACCGTCACCTGGCGTGGACGCTGCGTGGTATTTTTAGCGTGGTGACCTGCTCGTGCCTTGAGCTCCATCTGCAGTGTGAGCAACAGCTGTGCAGTTGAGAAATGTGGGCAGGTCAGCTTGCTCCTCCAGGGGCCTGCGGGTGTCTGGGTGAGGGGCCTGGGATGAGGCCACGTCAGTGGGAAGGAGCTTGGTTGTGTCAGCCAATGTCTGCTTCTACAGGCCCGCAAGCCAGCCAGAACCCAGTTTTCATTCGGTCATCTAATGCCAGAAAAAAACCTTAGAGATTCTCATAATTTATATTAATGAATCATTTGAGCATGCATAAAGTTACAAATGCATGAGGCTTTACAACTTGGCAGATGTGTAACTCACATGATTGAATCAAACTGTTGAAGATATTTGTTTCACTTGAAGGTGTTTAGCATTTTATGCGCAAACCAAATGCCACTAGCATTTTGAAAGTATTTTTGAATTTTAAACAGTGGAACAGTGCTGGGTCTCTGGGATGCTGGTGAGGTGGACGTGACCTCAAGCTCTTGGAGCTGGCAAGCAAGCAGGATTCCTAACTTGTCACACCTGCAGTGCTGGAAGTCAAAGTGGATTTCTGTAAATGAGATATTAGTGCAATAAGGAACAGGTGAGTGCCCTTGGAGGGCAGTTTCTGAGCCTTGGAAGCCGGGGTGGGGGAAGTTACCCCCCAGAACGTGGATGGTGGAGCCAGGTTTGCTGGTGGTCCTGCGTGGCAGGTCATTACGTGCAATAAGGAACAGGTGAGTGCCCTTGAGGGCGGTTTCTTGGCCCCCCTTCAGAACCACAAGTGGAAGACGCCCCAAGGTGGGGGTTTGGTTATCCACAG
>NC_037677.1:38319420-38338573 GCF_003255815.1 Theropithecus gelada
CTGTGGATAACCAAACCCCCACCTTGGGGCGTCTTCCACTTGTGGTTCTGAAGGGGGGCCAAGAAACCGCCCTCAAGGGCACTCACCTGTTCCTTATTGCACGTAATGACCTGCCACGCAGAACCACCAGCAAACCTGGCTCCACCATCCACGTTCTGGGGGGTAACTTCCCCCACCCCGGCTTCCAAGGCTCAGAAACTGCCCTCCAAGGGCACTCACCTGTTCCTTATTGCACTAATATCTCATTTACAGAAATCCACTTTGACTTCCAGCACTGCAGGTGTGACAAGTTAGGAATCCTGCTTGCTTGCCAGCTCCAAGAGCTTGAGGTCACGTCCACCTCACCAGCATCCCAGAGACCCAGCACTGTTCCACTGTTTAAAATTCAAAAATACTTTCAAAATGCTAGTGGCATTTGGTTTGCGCATAAAATGCTAAACACCTTCAAGTGAAACAAATATCTTCAACAGTTTGATTCAATCATGTGAGTTACACATCTGCCAAGTTGTAAAGCCTCATGCATTTGTAACTTTATGCATGCTCAAATGATTCATTAATATAAATTATGAGAATCTCTAAGGTTTTTTTCTGGCATTAGATGACCGAATGAAAACTGGGTTCTGGCTGGCTTGCGGGCCTGTAGAAGCAGACATTGGCTGACACAACCAAGCTCCTTCCCACTGACGTGGCCTCATCCCAGGCCCCTCACCCAGACACCCGCAGGCCCCTGGAGGAGCAAGCTGACCTGCCCACATTTCTCAACTGCACAGCTGTTGCTCACACTGCAGATGGAGCTCAAGGCACGAGCAGGTCACCACGCTAAAAATACCACGCAGCGTCCACGCCAGGTGACGGTGGTTTTCACTCCATCCCAAAGCCCCATATTTGAGTTTACAGCTCTGACTACTAAATGGATTTTTAGACCCTCAAGACATACTTTGTTTGCTTTTATGCAACAAAGTTAAAAGATTATCCCTCAGATATAGGCTCTGAAACTGTGGAATAATTATTTGGGAACAGAGCCTCTGCCAGATCAGGATAAGCACTCGGGCCCACACAAACCCATCCAGACCAGAGGCCTCCGCACTGCTCTGTAATTTCTGTGGATTTCTGTAAACGAGGTATTAGTGCAATAAGGAACAGACGAGTGCCCTTAGAGGGCAGTTTCTGAGCCTCCAAGCCACACGGCCATGTTCAGGCTGAAGCCGCACCACCTCCACAAACAGTCCCTCACCGAGGTGTGCCTGACTTCTCCCTTTTTCCAGAACTTAACAAAACCTGAAAGGACAGGTCTGTGTAGAAAAACACAAACTACTTGCGTATTCCTCTTCCCAGTTCAGGCTGTAGGAAGCTCGTTTCAGCCCTCACCGTGTTCTGTGGTTTGGTTCCCATAAAAAATAAAGTCAGAGGCCGGGCGCAGTGGCTCAAGCCTGTAATCCCAACACTTTGGGAGGCCGAGACGGGCAGATCACGAGGCCAGGAGATCGAGACCATCCTGGCTAACACGGTGAAACCCTGTCTCATACTAAAAAACACAAAAAATTAGCTGGGCGTGGTGGTGGGCGTCTGTAGTCCCAGCTACTTGAGAGGCTGAGGCAGGAGAATGGTGTAAACCCGATATCCGGCCACTGCACTCCAACCTGGCAACAGAGCAAGACTCCGTCTCAAAAATAAAATAAAGTCAGAATTCTAGCCCCTGTCTCCTGGGCAGTGTGGCAGGTATACATACCTTCAGTTACATGAGGAAAGGCGTGGCAAGCCCCCTTCCTTCAGTAAAACTGCACAGTTCCCAGAACCCTGATGCCATCCCCCTCACGCCACTGTGAACACCTGGACAGAGCACATTTCAATGCGTGCACCTTTGTGGGCTAGTTTTCTATTTCCCCACTAAATCACCCCAAATTTAGCGCCCTAAACACTGACTTATTTTCTCACATTTCTGGAAGCTGGAGTCCAAAACAGGTCCCACCAGCTAACGTCCAGGTGTCAGCAGGGCTGGCTCTGGGGAAGCGACCATCTCCTTCCCTCCCATGGCCTCTAGAGGCTTCACGCATCCCCCTGGTCCATATGGCACCCACCAGTCTTCAGAACCCACAGCGACCCTGACGGCCCAACAGGAAGACGCAGAATATCAGGAACCCGGGCTCTGGTGCTACGGCCAAGCCTCCCCAACCTCCCAGCTCCTCACGCACTCCCGTGCGAGCTAATATAGATCCACTTTAACTAGTGTCACCTGTGTAAGGGGTAAGTGCCCAGCTGTGAACTGGTTAACCTCGCCCACGCAGACCCCCGGGAATAAACTCACAGGCCATGGACCACTGCACAAGCAATGAGTGATCACCTGCTCGGCGACCTCCATGGCCCAGCAGAGCCCTCCAGTGCCTCCCCGTCGGCTCAGGGACCGGCGGCTAGGGTCTGCAGAGCCAGAGGGCCCTGGATTAAAAAAAAAAAAAAAAAAAAAGACAGCTCCCATGTTGGGAGGCGCCCCCCCGTGGTTGAGTTCCCGGTACTTTAAGTAGCCCAGGTGGACAAGCCGCACCGCGTGCAACTCCATCACCAGAATAACGCCTGCACGTGGCGAGTGCACAGGTGTCCACCCCTCAGCCCAGCTGGCCGCGCTAAGCACATCACCGCCGTGACGCCCAATCAGACTCAGCTGCTGGCATAGCCCAGGCATCGGACACCAAGAACATTCTGGATCACAATTCATAGTAGTGATTGCGATCAGGGCCACATGTGGCTGAATGTATTTACAGGAGGACGCCACAGCCAATCTGGCTGGACTGAGAGCATTTCCCACTGTTCATTCTTACAACACCATTTTATTTGCACTTTATTAAACTTTTATGGCTTTTTCTGCCTATCTACTTTATGGGAGTGTTTCTTGTTCTTATGACTGCAGTGCTACTTCAAGCTACAACTATCAATGTATACAATTAGCTTGGAAGGCGCCTTATCATTAAACATCTCACAAGCAAGCAATCAGAGGCACCTAACCCGGAGGCCCGTTTTCTTCTCTGAGCCAAACCTACATTGGACTCAAAGAAAACTGCACACGGAGAGGGGCTGGATCTCCAGCACCCATTCCTAGGGGGCGTCCTGGGGAGCAGATCTGGAGGGAGAAGCCCTGGGCTAGGGCACCGTCGTACTAAAGAAAAGTCCATTTGGGTAAATGCAAGCACCAGACTTAAGAGATTAAGCAAACCATGAAAAGAAACCACTAACTACAGCTTCTCCAAAACAGAACTAAACTCCCTTTAGTTTGAATTGGAAAAGCAGAAGTGATGATCAGGATACAAAAGAAATGACAAAGTATCTGAACACAGGAGAATAAACAAGGGCCACTGTCTCTTCCTGTGTCAGTGGGAGCCTCACATCTAAGCTGGATTTAGAAGGTTGCTACTTTGGACTGAAAATTATCCCCAACCCTAGTTTGTAAGCAAGTGGAGCAGAATGCTTCAATTACTTCAAAGTTTAGCAATAAAGCTCTGCAACTCTCACAACCATTTTAAATGGTGTGAATTTTAAAGTGATTCAATCTGTTGGCTGGAGTATCTAACGGCTTAACCACGGGGTCATGCTGGAAAATTATTCCAGGTGCTTTTGTTTTTCCTACTGAAGATGCATTTGAACGTTCTTGTAGTTTGCAGTTGGCTGGTTCTGTTTGGTCCTGAGGAGGCCCAAGTACCCGGAGAGGAAGAATCTGAAACCTCAAGACACTTGAGTGCTATCTGGGGAGATGGAGACCCCAACCCGAGGGCCGCTGACAGACTCAGCATGGGCGCATCGCCACCTGATGCAATGGGCCACATATTTTCCGCTTACAAAACAACATAAGCACACACCCTCAGGTGTGCACACACGCTCTGTACATGCTCACGTCTGTCCATGCCAACACCAGTACACACCCCCAGGTGTGCACACACGCTCTGTACACATCTGTCCCCGCCAACACCAGCACACGCCCCCAGGGTGCACACACACTCTGTACACGCTCACGTCTGTCCATGACAAACCCCTGAGGTGTGCACACACGCTCTGTATACATCTGTCCCTGCCAATGCCAGCACACATCCCCAAGGTGTGCACACACGCTCTGTACATGCTCACACCCCTTCCTGCCAATATAAGCACACACCCCCAGGGGTGCACACACGCTCTGCACATACATCTGTCCCTGCAGTCTGAGTTAAACAGTCACGGAGAGGCAGAAGAGGAGGAGGAAGGACGCGATGGGCACTGAGGTCCTGGGCCGGCTCCCCTCCCTACCTCGGGAGAGACCCCTCATGTGATCCTGCTGTCACTCACCCTTCTGCCTCCATCCTCCATCCTCCCATATGGATCAGGAGGACGCCCACTGCACAGAGCTGTGATGAGCATGAACAGAAGATGGCAGGAGCTCATGCCAAGGTGCCGAGCACGAGGCCTATGGAGTGCTTCTTTCTGCTGTGGCTGATATTATTCAACAAGAGGCTGACACGGCTTCCAGAGAGAATGTCACTCACTGAGAAACTGAAGTGGGGTTGGGCTCCCAAAACCAAAACCAAACGAGATAGATTATCCCCAGGATACCTGAGCTATAAGGACAATCTGTAGCTTGAGCGTGGAGTGAAAGACACTGAAACTGCCCTTTGTCCCAAATGGCTGTGTGCCGGGGCCCTAGAACAGCCCTAAGGAGGTGGTGAAACAGGTGACATTTACCTGTGAGGCTGAAAGCCCTCATTGCCAGGCTGTGAAAGCCCGCACTGCAGGTGTGCACGTCTTCATCCCTGTCCTGTGGGTGACAGAGCCCGCCAGTGAATGCTGGTATATTTCCTTCTTGCTTTTCATCCACCCGTGTTCTCCCTCCTAACCCCTCACTGAATGTTCCTGGGGCTTCCTCAGGTTTCACCCTGCAGGGCCCAGCAGGAGGCAGCTGATTTGCAGTCCTCACCATTCAGAAGTTCAGAGGGAAGGCTTAGAACCAAACAGGCTCCACCCCCAGGCAATTAAATGAGCATCTGGCCTCAGCAGGCATTATTTTCCTTCAAGTTCCCATTGGTGACTCTAAGGCACAGGTATTGTAATAGAGGAAATCAGGAAGTCTTGAAAGTTAAAATGAAATAAAACTAGGGTTTACACTGCAGCTTCACCCCTTCACTAAGGTCGTTACCTTCCAGTAATCAGTTTATCCCCCTCAGAGCCTCAGCTTTCTCATCCCTCCAGGGAGGTGTCAGGAGCTCTGCAGGCTTCCTGTGAGAATCATCCGGGCCAGGGCTCTGGCTGTGGGTGTGCAGTCAGCAAGGGACTCCCTACTAGGTCCCACCAAGTGCTGCCAGCCCTTGAGCTCAAGGAGGACACGTGAAGAAAAGCCCTTTGCAATGTAGGGCTCCATCCCACCAATGTGCAAGTGAATAGAAGTCCTTTCAGGACCTAGTATTGTGTATTTTTAAAAGTGTGGTGCCCCGTCACCTGGAAATTGCTAGAAATGCACGTTCCCAGACTCCCTCTCCACCTGTGAAACCCTGTGGGTGTCCCAGCTACCTGGGGTGCCACGGCCGCCGGTGGTGAGCTCCTGCTGTGGGGTGGTGTCACTGTTCTTTCCAGGTGTGTACAGGTGGACCCAGGGGTGGGGGGGGTGGGGAGAATCCCGCAGGGACTTCAGGGACTGACTTTAGTGCTGGGGTGTGTTTCTACTCTGCACAGGAGTCTCCTGGGGTCACCTTGTGTATCATGTCCAGCTTTTTTTTTTTTTTTGGAGACAGTGTCTCGCTCTGTCACCCAGGCTGGAGTGCGGTGGCGCCATCTCCACTCACTGCAAGCTCCTCCTCCAGGGTTCACAGCATTCTCCTGCCTCAGCCTCCTGAGTCGCTGGGACTACAGGCGCCGCCACCACACCCGGCTAATTTTTGTACTTTTAGTAGAGATAGGGTTTCACCATGTTGGTTAGGCTGGTCTTGAACTCCTGACCTCAGGTGATCTCCCCGCCTCGGCCTCCCAAAGTGCTAGAATTACAGGCTTGAGCTACCATGCCCAGTGGGCTAATTTTTAAGTTTTAGAGATGCGTTCTCACTGTTACTCTTGCTGGTCTCAAACTCCTGGCCTCAAGTAATTCTCCCATCTTAGCCTCCCAAAGTGCTTGAATTTGCAGGCATGAGCCACCACACCTAGCCAGAAATTGATCTTTCATTTTAAACTTCATCTAGAGATGTGACAAAAACCAAATGAGGTATTTGTTAAAATACTTTATAACCCTAGGTACAGTAATAGAGTAATTCAACTGACAATTTCACAAAACTCAATTTTTGGCAACAAGTTCAAGGTTATACATGTTAATAAAGATACCACATTTATTCAACCAGAGGAAAAAGGTTACAATGACAGAATTTATCTTTTTCTTTACTATGTTGCCTGAGCTATAGTTAAGGTTTGGGGAACTAGTATTTTAAAGAACCTTCAGAAATTTCTCATTCTAGAATTTAGAAACAAATTTTACACTCTCAGGGTTGAGAGAATCCAGGAGCAATCACCACCCCTAGTGTCCAGATGCTACTCTCCAAAGGCCCTTCCCCAGTAGCCACAGAAATCAGAGCTCCCTGGGAAACAGACAGTTGAGCCTCTGGAGCAGGAGGGCCTGGCTGTGCCTGCATTAGGGAGGTGGGGGTGGGGGCGTAGAAACCAAAGAAGTGAGACCAAAATGGGCCAACAGCTGTGGCAAATGTGGGCATAAAAATAAATAAATTCCGTCTGATCACATGGTCTCAAATATATACATATACAGAAATATTTGTGAGGTCACAGTGGTACTAAAAAACAAAACAAAGACGACCGGGGGGAAAAAAAGAAGAAAAGAAAGAAGTCTCTTCTCCATGTTGGGCGCAGTGGCTCACGCCTGTAATCCCAGCACTTTGGGAGGTCAAGGTGGGCAAACTGTTTGAACTCAGGAGATCGAGACCAGCCTGGGCACCACGGCGAGACTCTGTCTCTACAAAAAATATAAGCACTAGCTGGGCATGGGGGTGCGCACCTGTAGTCCCAGCTACTCAGGAGGCTGAGGTGGCCCAGGAGGCTGAGGCTGCAGTAAGCTAAGACCATGCCATTGTAGTCCAGCCTGGGGGACAGAACCAGACCCTGTCTTTAAAAAAAAAAACACAGCCTCTTCTGTCATCATTAGAGGTAGTTCCTGCACCACCCTAACTCCTCCTCAAACTGACTTCCCAGGGAGAGCAGCCGCCCCTGCCTTTTCGACAGAACCGTATTTCGAGATAACCCGACAGCCCCAGCTGACGTGGAGCTCTTCTTTGAAGAAGTCCAGCAAACGAATGAAGAATTACAGAATTTGAAAACTTAAACTCTAATAAATGATTCAGGCAATAATCCTCAATGAATATGAAAACCATTAATAGGTTGATGAGGAATTATCACAGGACACCAGAAACTCAAGTGCACCAGATGGTCTGTGGCTGAAGGGAAAAAGCAGATCTTCACAAGACAGTGGCCGACTCTCAGCATGCACCCCGCTGGCGTGAGACCCCCCCGGGTGGAGGCAAGCAGGCCTCACACGATGGTAGGATGTGGCCATCTATGCAGAGCTCCCCACGAGGGACTCTGCTTAAAAAGGCGCAGCCTGACTCAAACTAAGGCTTTGGATCTAAGTTCCAGTTCTCAGGAAACACAGGAACATGGCACCCAACACCACACAGGAGCAGCCAGGACACCTGCAGAGTGAGAGCGCCCGGAGGAAACCCGGCCTGCACACTCCTCTGCCGTCCGAGAGGGTGCCCAGGAGAGACCCGGGCCGACCAGGTGTGATATGTGGGACCTGTGCAACATACACTTTGGGGCCAACTAGAAAATTTGAATATGGAATAAGAAATAGGCAGTTTTATGAAAGTATGTTTTATTCTATTAAAACTGAAAATGGCATTAGCTCATGTAAGAAAAAATCCTCATGTTTTAGGGTCACAAATTCAAATATTTAGGAGTAAATGATGACATTTATAATTTACTTCCAAAAACTTCACAAGGAAAAGGATATCTATAACATGAATAAGTGTTTAGGGGCCCATTATCCTAGTCTACTTTTCTGTATACTTGAAAGTTTTCATAATTCTTTTTACATAAACTAATCTTGCAAATATGTCTTTACATTAGCATTTATATGTAAATTATTAGTGTTTTATATAATACATATAACTATATTATTACTATAATGACCTTATATTAGTGACATAAGAAACAAGCGATGTATCAGAAAGTGAGGATGTAATTAAGGTTATGTGACTGCATCCACCATCGGAAGAGCACTTCTCCATGCCAAGGAGAGGCTCGAAGCTAAGCATTGCTAAATGTGAGAGATGCCATGTCATGAAATTGTAAGAACACAAACAAGTTAACTTTCCACAATCCACCATCAAACTTTTCCAACAAAATATTACCTAGCATTGCTTGGGTGATAGTGAGTGGCATGAAATTGCTTAAGCTGCTCCCATGTAAGCTCCGGGATGCACAGTGGGTCACCCCCGGAGACCACTGAGTATGTGTGGTTGGGAAGAAGTCTGTTTTGAAGGTGCTGGGGGAATATCCTCTCATTGTATGTCTTGAAACGTGAAATAAATAAGAATATATACATAGAAAATAATACACACATGCTACATTACTTACAATATAGCCAATTGATCACATTTTGGTGCATATGCCTGTAATACTTTGCAAATAAAACTGTTCTAATGGTTAAAAAAAAAAAAAAAAGGACACCCCTGCAGGCATTAGCACCGTATTCAATCACTCATCACCCATGCACAGGACCCAAGGATTGAGAACAATGGACTTTTTGATGTGTGTTGCAACAAACGCATAGCCGAGGGCTGTAAATCGGAGGGATCACCAGGTCTGCCCACCAGCCAGGAGGGAAGTGGGGAGAAGCTCTCACCTTAACTTGAGTTTTAAGAAGACTCCTTGGAAGAAAAGACCACCAAATTGAGAATGAAAAGGTAAGGTAAGAAATAGTTCACCAGCTGAGGGGGGCTACGGGAATCAGAGAGCAGACCACCCACGAGCCTCAGGGACACCAGCACAGGCAGGTTGTCAAAGTCACAAGGGGACATGACGACACGGGCCCAGGACAGCTGCTCTTAATCCAAAATGGTCTCAAGACTCCTTTACACTCTGAAAAATTAACCCATTTATGCCTGAGGTTGCAATTTTTTTTATAAAAATTCAGACCTTGGCAATGACCTTGAGCTGTAGGATATAAATAACTCCCACAAGTTTAGGATTCCTATAATGGAACACTAGGCATAAATGGGTTTTAATGAGGACCCAAGCAGCTTTTGATTATGTGGGCCTTTTTGCCTGTGTAGGTGCCTGTATGTGTTTATATAATTTTTCTATATTCTAAATTAAAGCTGAGACATTTAAAAAATACGTATTCATTAAGGTAAGCCATCATTACATGTTAATATAAATATGTTTGAAAAATATTCCTCATAACAAAGTGAAAAACGGACTACTTAGAGTGATGTTGTGTTGCCTTTTTTGCAAACCTCTGTAGTGTCTGGCTCAGAGGTGAAGCTGGACTCCCCCATCTGCTCTGTATCCAGCTCGCTGCGTGTCACACACCTCGCCACGCAGCCTCTAGAAAGTACACCGTGTGCTTGGGCAAGAATGAGTGAAAAAGACAATGTGTTGATAGTGGTATGAAAATAGCTTTTCTCTTGCTGCAGATCATACACGGGGGTCGCCAGACATGGTCTGAGACATGGTCTGAGACAGCAGCCTGGCCCCGCTACCCCCTGGCTTCTGCTCACAGCACTGACCCAGCTAATTCAAGAACATGTCACCTATAATGAGAATATTAAATAAAAATCAACCACCTTCCAGATGTGTCTGTATCATGGTACTGTACATGGGTAAGGTAAGCTGAACACAACATTAAAAAGAAAGAAAACTTACAAACCCTCCCTTCATCTCACTAAAGACGACTCCTTTAAAGACCAAGGGCGTCTGGGGGTCGCTAGGATTCTCGTGTTCCAGCCGCCATCCTTCCTGCCTGAGGACAAATAATTATAAGCTGACAGTGACTCAAATACTAAAGTCTGTATTAACTAGTTAATCACTCATGACTTACCAGAAATCCAGCTTGTGTAAACATGGGAAAAAGGTGGCGTCCGAATACACCGAGAGGAGATTCTGAAGGTCCTTGGGATTTTGTGTGGAAAATGGATAGAGTATAATCACTAGCTGGGTACAAATGAAAAGTGAAATTGTAAAATACAACAGATTTCTACTAAAATTATTGAATCTCAAGCCTCATTTCCCCTTTGTCCTAGGACAGTAAGTTGTAGCTATTCTTGAGATGGGGCAGTGGCTCCATACTCTGGCCCCCGACCTTACTTTAGGTAAGCCTCCTGGTAAGTGTCCATACTTCTCGGTATGAAAGAAACTGTCTTCTCTTTCACTCATGCCAGCCGGCCCTCTCCCTCAATCACATACCACGTCCCTGTGATCACCACAACACTTGCTACCCCCTCCGTCCAGGTGCCATGAGTCACCTGACCAAGTGCACACAGCAAGTCGCTGGCAGAGGTGAGACCTCGGGTCTCCTCAGCCCAATCTAGGGAGCCTGCCATCCAACAGTCATGCATAAGCGGCCCACTATGACCTGCATCACCTACCGCTGTTAAATCACTTGTTTCCAAGCTTACTGTACTTTGTAACAGACGATCAATGCATTTAAAATCAGCAGATACAGTGAGATGTCTGCTTTCTAACAATATATAGCTTTAATAATAATAGCGCTCATGGTAGCTATTTCTCAAACAAGAAACATGACTTATTGTAAGTTTCTACGGCTGGACACAGTGGCTCACACCTTTAATCCCAGCACTTTGGAAGGCCAAGGTGATATGGTTTGGCTGCGTCCCCACCCAAATCTCATCTTGAATTGTAGTTCCCATAATCCCCACATGTTGTGGGAGGGACCTGGTAGGAGGTAATTGAATCACATTCCCCCATGTTATTCTCGTGACAGTGAGTACGCTCTCACGAGATCTGACGGTTTTATAAGGGGCTTCCCCCTTCACTTGTCATTCTCTTCCCTGCCACCCTGTGAAGAGGTGCCTTCCACCACGACTTTAAGTTTCCTGAGGCCTCCCCAGCCATGCAGAACTGGGAGTCAATTAAACCTCTTTACTTTTTTTACTTTTTAGCTCATTCTTTTTTTTTTTTTTTTTTTTTTTGAGACGGAGTCTCGCTCTGTCGCCCGGGCTGGAGTGCAGTGGCCGGATCTCAGCTCACTGCAAGCTCCGCCTCCCGGGTTCACGCCATTCTCCGGCCTCAGCCTCCTGAGTAGCTGGGACTACAGACGCCCGCCACCTCGCCCGGCTAGTTTTTTGTATTTCTTAATAGAGACGGGGTTTCACCATGTTAGCCAGGATGGTCTCGATCTCCTGACCTCGTGATCCGCCCATCTCGGCCTCCCAAAGTGCTGGGATTACAGGCTTGAGCCACCGCGCCCGGCCGCTCATTCTTTATAAATTACCCATCTTGGGTATTTCTTCACAGCAGTGTGAGATTAGACAAGAGGATTGCTTGAACCCAGGAGTCTGAGACCAGCCTAGACAACAAAGCAACTTTCCATCTACACACACACACACACACACACACAATGAGCCAGGCGTGGGGGCACCTTGTCCCAGTTACTTGGGAGACTGAGGTGAGAGGATCGCTTGAGCCCAGAGGTTTGAGGCCGCAGTGAGCCCAGATCATCCCACTGCACTCCAGCCTGGGCGACAGGGTGAGTCCCAGCCTCAAAAATAAGTACATTTCTATAAAATTTGAAAAATAAAGGAGTGAGTTTATAGTACTGGTTACTATTAATAAGGGCCTCACCCAGAGTGAGGTGTCTTTGCCTTCACTTTGCAGGATTTCACAAATGCTCTGAGTCTGTTGTCAGGACTCCCATGCCTGGACCTTGCCTGGGACCCCCTAGTCACTGCCCTGGTTCCCTTGCTGGAGCCCTGCCCAGAGGCAGCTGCTTTCTCACACCACCCTCTCCAGGAGCTCTTCCCTCTCCCCCCAGCAGCAGCAGCAGCTCCCGCCCTTGTCCTTGGCCCTCCGCATGGCGTCCACCATGTGCCTCCAGTTACAGCCGCATCAGTCTTTCTAGACGGTAAGTTTTTTTTTTAATTTCCTACAACATCAAGCATAGCACAGAGCCAACAGCTGGCCAAATATGTGAAGTGTTGTCATTTTTAGTTACTATGTTAAAAAAAAAAAAAAAAAGGAAAAGATTTAAGCAAATAACAAAACAAAAATGAATCCATTTTAATATAAACCCAAGTAAGTATAGGTCCACAATTTCTTCTTTATAATTATGAAACCCAAAAGGCTCAGAAAACTGAAAGATTCTGCAGAAGTTTAGAGCAAACTATTTGATGGCAAAACCTGACCGAACAGATCAGGGCACTGAGTCTTCATGCTCACACTCAGCGAATCATCAGGTTTGGCTGCAGAAACCCTAGTGTGTCTGATGACAGAGAACCAGCTGGAAGTGTTACTCTCTCAAATCTGACAAGAATCAGGCTTCGCGGGATTCCAGGAAGGGACCGGGGGTCATTTCTCTCACAAGCTCTGTTCAGCCGAGTAGCCATCATGCAACAGGAGCTGGGCCAGGGCCTTGGCACACGAGGACAAGCCTAGTCTCCACCCTGAAGGGCCCGTACCTATGCCAGAAGCCACACCTGCAATGTATGTGGATTTATGAGGAGGTGCCGAGAAGGACCCATACCTGGTTTACGGTGAATCCGTGGATCTTGTCTCCTAGTTGATACTCTAGAGCCCTCTCACAAGCCCAGTCACTGTTCCATCGCCACGCTCTGTGGTGTGCATGTGTAGATTAAAAGTCATCTAGGTTAGATGAGCTGCAGGAAAATTATCTGGCTAACATTATTCAGCCACAGTGAAAATACTCTTGTGGGGAAAAGAAAGAGATCAGCCTGTTACTGTGTCTATATAGAAAGAAGTAGACATAAGAGACTCCATTGTGTTCTGTATCTGAGATGCTGTTAATCTGTGACCCTACCCCCAACCTTGTCCTTGCAAGAGACATGTGTTGGGTGACTCAAGGTTTAATGGATTTTGGGCTGTGCAGGATGTGTCTTTGTTAAACAAATGCCTGAAGGTAGCTTGCTGGTTAAAAGTTATCACCATTCTCTTAATTTCAACTACCCAGAGACACGGTCGCAGGGACCTCTGCCTAGGAAAGCTAGGTATTGTCCAAGGTTTATCCCCATGTGATAGGATGAAACAATGTTGCTAAAAAGTTTATCTCAAGGCACAGGATTTTCCTTTGAACTTATTCATATCACAGAGGTTTTTGTTCTTATGTCTTACTGCTAATTTCCTCCCTAAAAATGATCCTATTGTCCTGCCACTCCCCTGTCTTTAAGATGGTAAAGATAATTATCAATAAATACTAAGGGAACTCAGAGGCCGGTGTCGGCGTGGGTCCTCTGTAAGCTGAGCGCCGGTCCCCTGGGCCCCCGCTTTTCTTTATACTTTGTCTCTGTGTCTTATTTCTTTTCTCAAGTCTCTCGTTCCACCTTACGAGAAACACCCACAGGTGTGGAGGGGCAGGCCACCCCTTCATACTCTCATGTGATAAAGATTATTAATTAGAAAAAAACTAAATACTGCATCTTCCAAAATCTTGCACATTCCAGAAAACTAATTTCTGGTAAGGCCCTTCCCATTTTAATGACCTTTTATCTTAACTAAAGCTTCAGTGTTGGAAACCTTTTCTTTATACATGTTCAAAAATAACTGTAATACAATTATGGTTTAAATTCCCCTTAAGAAACTCTTAAACAAAAGGGCTTCTTTTCCTCACAGAATCCTCACAAGCCTTCACAATATAGCAAGAAATTCACACTATAGTTAAATCCCATTACATGCCTACCGAATTGGTGAAAACTTAAAAAGTCTAATATTACCAGGAGCTCTCATACACTGCTACAGGGAGTACAAAGTGGAACAACTTTGGAAAAACACTTGGCATTCTTTAGAAAAGCTGAACAGGTAGGGCGTGGTGGCTCACACCTGTAATCCCAGCACTTTGGGAAGCCGAGGTGGGTGGATCACCTGAGGTCAAGAGTTCGAGACCAGCCTGGCCAATATGGTGAAACCCAGTCTCTACTAAAAATACAAAAACTAGCCAGGCATTGTGGCGGATGCCTATAGCCCCAGATACTTAGGAGGCTGAGGCAGGAGAATCGTTGAACCCGGGAAGCGGAGGTTGCAGTGGGCCAAGATCACACCACTACACTCAGCCTGGGTGTCAAAAAAAAAAAAAAAAAGAGAAAAAATCTGAATACTGGAAATCCGTTCACCTCTTGGTCTGTATCCTCCACACCTTACACTGCTGCACCAGCACTCACAGACAAGATTGTCAGCACGAACTCTGACAGTCCCAAACTCAACTCACCTGGAGGTGTAACGACAGGGAATGGATAAACTGCGGACTAATCATTCAATTAAAAAAAAAAAACAAAACTTACCAATAAAAGCGCCTACAACTGCATGTAACAAAGATGCAGGTCACATAACGTTAAACAAAAGATACACACGATACAGTATTATCCTAAACAGGTATTATTCAAACAGGTAACAAGATACTGTCAGAATGCATAGAGATGGTAAAATATTTTTAAAAAGCAAGGACATTTCTCTATGTCATGACAGTGCTAATCTAAGAGGGAGGGACAGGGTTATGAGGAGTTAGGGGAAATCTCTGGCTTGGTCATGCGGACACTTTTTGTTTGTTTGTTTGTTTTTGAGACAAGAGTCTTGCTCTGTTGCCCAGGCTAGAGCGCAGTGGTGCAATCTCGGCTCACTGCAACCTCCACCTCCTGGGTTCAAGCAATTCTCCTGCCTCAGCCTCCTGAGTGGCTGGGACGACAAGTGCTCACCACCACGCCCAGCTAATTTTTGTATTTTTAGTAGTTTATTTTAGTAGTATTTTTACTACTTTATTTTTAGTAGTATTTTTATTTTAGACGGGGTTTCACCATGTTGGCCAGGCTGGTCTTAAACTCCTGACCTCAAGTGGTCTGCCCGCCTTGGCCTCTCAACATGCTGCGGTTACTGGTGTGAGCCACCGTGCCAACCTACTTATTTTCTAATTATTCTCACCTGGATGAGATGGCTTACACCTGTAAGCCCAGCAATGTGAGAGGCTGAGGAGGGGTATTCTCAAATTGTACTATATGCCTTACGGGCTTTTCTACATTAATATATCCCACAAAAATATTTTAAAGATATATACAGGGGGAAAAAAACACCTATTCAGTCACTGGCAATATTAGGAAGATATGCTATAGTCAACATTTGCTTACTGATTTAGCAAATTTCAGAATTATGGGACAGAGAAGCATTTTAAGAAGTTACTTATCAGCAAGGACATGATAGGAAACCCCTGAGCGGTAAGGCCAGGGTCTCCCCCGAACTTTCCAGTAACCTGCTGCCAAACTCACGCCACGGACGCCCCGTGTCTCCCCCCGGCCTGGGCCGGCAGCGCTGAACTGTTACATTAAATACGGGCACGTGGATTACCATGAACACTAAACCGCTTCGTTCTTTTTTTCCCCCATAAACTGAGTCATTAAAAAACCAAAACAGTTAAACTCCGGGAGGCTTCAGTTCTCTGAACACAGCCGGACTTTAAGAGTGGGCTGTGGGCGCCTCGGGTCTCTTAAGGACTCGGCCTCCAACAAAAATGAACTAGGAGCAAAGATATCAGCGAGAACCACAACTGCCGGCCCCATTTACTACCCCCATTAAAGCCCACGCCAATGGAGGGCCCTGCCGGGAGCGCCACGGGCAGGCCCGGCCCCCAGCCCCGGGAGGGGCAGGAGCTCCGGGGTCCTCCGGCCTCAGAGCCTCGGATGCGTGAGCCCAAGGAAGGCCCCGGCAGACGCTCGGGGTGCGGGGCGCTCACAGTGCGGGGAGCTGCCAGGCCTGGGCGCAGGGACACGGACCCCTACGTCTCCGGACCGCCCTGGACCTTCCGCTCCCGGGAGCCAGCACGCCGAGCACTTCTAGCCGCCCACCGCAGCGTCTCACCGGCCGCTCAGCTGCCTCAGCGCACTCAGCCCCTTCCGCCCGCCGCAGCGCCACACGGCGTATGACCAGCGCGGGGCTGGCGAGGGACCCCAATTAACCCGACGTAGGGCGCGAGGCGGGGCTTGCTGTGACGGCCCCACTCCTATTCGTCATCGCGAACGGCAACGTCCTCTGCGATAGGCTGTAGATGAAAAGGGCGGGCCTCCACTGCTCTGGGACGGGCGGGAGGGCGGTGCAGAGGGCGATGCGCGGGAGGGGCGGGGCCGACATGGCGAAGGAGGCAGGCAAGGCGAGAAGCGTGCTCACGGGTAAAAGGGGAGCGGCCGGCTTGCCGAAAGGGGCTGGATGCGGCCAGCAGCAGGATGTGGACAGATGATGGGGGGGGAAGTGGGCAGGGGAGAAGTGGGACGTGGCAAGAGGCGTGTCTATGAAGATAGAGTGGAGCCTGGTGAAGGGCGGGGCTGCGCAGGTGAAAAGAGGGGCTCCTGGAGGGCGTGCTATGTTGGGCGGAGCTGGGCAAGTGAGGGGAGGAGCTTAGTGAGGGGTGGCTCTTTGCAGGTGAGGAGTGGAGCCTAGTAGGCCCGGATGCAGGTGAGCTGGGCCTTGGGGATGGGGCTTGCAGGCGATGGGGTGGAGCCAGTGGGGCGGGGCTGCAGGCAAGCTGCGCCTGGGGGGCGGGACTTGCATGCGAGAGGCGGGGCCTTGTGGGGGCAGGGCTGGCAGAAGAGGGTGGGGCTTGGTGATGGACCGGGCTGTTGGAGTGAGGGTAGTGGCCTGGTCGGGGGCTGCCGGAAGCTGGGCCGGGTGTACATTGGTAATCCTCTCTGGCCTTGGTCATGTGGCTCAGGCTGTGCCCAGCAGGGAGGCCAGCCCGATCGGGCTGCCGTCTCCACCCTGAGAGTGAGGGCTCCTTCCCCCAGCGCGGGTTAAAGCAGGGAGGCTGGGCCCCATCGAGGGTGGGGTCTCCACCCTTCCACCCTGAGAGCGAGGGCTCCTTTCCCCAGCGCCGGTTAAAGCACCGTGTGTCCACCTGTGCAGTGGCTGGTCCCAATGTGCCCTGGAGGGCAGAAACCCTGGGTCCTGCCGCTGGTCCGGGGCATCTGCTTCCCCTTCCTGCAGTTCCTGGGAGGGTCTGTGTGTCCAGAGGGCTCTGATCCCTGCCTCAGGACCACGGGTGAGGGGTCAAGATCGCCCGCTTTGAAGCTGGCCCGGATCTTGGTTCTGTGGATCCTCGCTGTGTGGCTCTGGAGCAATTCTGTCCTCAGGAGATGGATCCTCACAGCCGCCTCTAGGACCCTGAGGAGAATTAATAGGACGACCCCCGGGTAGCTGCTCCTGGCCCTGTGCGGAGCCAGTCCCATGTCTCCACCAGTTCCTTCCCTCTGTGCTCCCCTCCACTGTCACATCGCCAGCCTTTATTTCCTTTTCCTTGGACCCAGGCAGCGAATGCCCCACTGGCATTGGCAGCCCCTTCTCTAATATATCCGCAAATCACTTCCTGACGGACAGCCCTGACCGGCCATTGGCGTAACCAAAACCCCACAAAATAGAACCCAACTTTCCTATTAAGCTGTGCAGAGCTGTCCCAGCCCCACTTCCCACAGGCTGTCCTCATTCGCCATGGGATCCGTGGTTCTCACCTGGGGCTGGGGGTGCCCCTGGCATCCAGTGGGGAGCGTCAGGGATGTCCCTCCAGGCCCAGTACAGTCCCCTAGCTGGTGGCCGGCAGACTGCAGCACCCAGCCTGATCTCCCTGTGGCTTCCGGTTCCCCGAAGCCAGCTGTGCTTTGCTGCCTCTTCGTCCTCTCAGACGGGTGCCGTCTCTCCACCTTCGCTGGTTAGCAGTGTTCCATCCATTAAAGCTCAAAGCACTGCCTCCCGGCAGCGCAGCCCCTTCTCTTGGCCTGCCATCTGCCTGTGCCCCGCCGTCTGTGACATGTCCTCGCAGGCCCATCAGAGCGAGGCTCCCAGGGACGGAGCGGTTCCTGTTTGTGTCTCTGTCCCACCTTCTCTGGACCTGGCACCGTGCCGTTTGCTGACAGAGGTCTTGGGTTGATTGTCAGCAAAGCAGACAATCTATATGGCTCTAAATGGCTGTGAACAGCTTGATTGGGGTATTTTAAAAATAATTGGATATGTAAACATTTGAGTGTGACACAGGTGGATTTTTGGGCGAATGGTCTTGTTCTTCAGGGAGTAACCACAGGCCCATCCACAAGGACCATTTCTGGCTGATTTATGGAACGCTGTTCTACCTGGTTAATTTTGAACGTTATCGCAGCCTGAGAAGTAGCTCAGCATGTGACGAAGATCACTGGTTTGAATCCTAATCTGCTCCTTAGGAGCTGCACCTTCCATGCCTCCGTTTCTTCCTTGGTTAGGTAGGAAAGGTATGAGCTACCTCAGAGTTGTGAGTGAGACCTGCATCGAGTGACCGCATTAAAATGCCAAGAACTGCACCCGGAGGGTTGATATTTAAAGACTTTAAACATTCCAATGCTGCATTTTAGTACCCGGGTAAAACAGCAAAGTTATGACAGATGCAGATGCAGACCCTCGGTGAGGTGGGGGGCTGATGACAGGAGGTGGGTCACCGACCCTGGAATGAGGGCATGGTCTGTTCGAGGCTGAACAAAGTGTACGTCATTGCGTGTACCACGGAGGTCCCTCTCGTGAAGTCCTGGAAGGGTCCATGTGGCTGAGCCGTGCGGTCTGTCGGTGACATCCGGCAGGAGCAGAGCTTTCGGGTGCAGTCTTGCTCTTGTGTACACGGCCCTCAACGGTCTCAAAAGTCTGAGGCTTAAAGCAGGCTTGGGGTTTCCTGACACCTCCTGGCCATCTAATTTGCCTGGCAAATATGATTTTCTTGGGTGTAAAGGTGAAGGAGTGGGTGACTGTGGTGAAAGTGTACTAATTACTGCACTTCTGGGTCAGTGGTGCTTGGTTGAAGATGCTGTCTGCCCTGGGTGGACGTCTCTGGGGTGGTGATAACCAGTGGCTGGATGTCATGGGGTTGCCAGGAAGATGCCAGCTTTTTCCTTTTTCCTCAGTA